>NW_022474714.1:0-69075 GCF_009176365.1 Aspergillus alliaceus
AAAAAAAAAAGAAAAGAAAAGAAAACGGCCAAAAAGCGAGAGAGAGAAAGAAAATAAAATCAAATTGAATAAATAAAAAAAAAATAAAATAAAATAAAAATACTCGTCAAAATGGACTATTTCTACAATGAAAAACGGATACCTTGCTACGTAGGAGCTGCCTACTTCGTAACTAGATCACGTAGACCAATAGGTCAGGAAATATTAATACTACCACGACTGGTTCTTTGGGTCGCCGTCTCGCCGGTCCGTCCGGGAGGCAAAAAAAATAAATAAATAAATAAAAAATCCCCCAGAGAACAAATTAAAAAGGAAACGGTTGGGTCAAGCGCGTCAAAATACACGAGATGCAGGGTGGGAGTTCCACGGCTGGCGGAAAGCGGAAAGGCGGGAAGATTCGCAGATGAAGATCTCAAGGGATTGTAACAGGGCAATTCCTTGGGTCTACTGGGTCTATGGATATGCTAGAACCTGTAAATTTGAATGTTGTCGTCCTATGGGATTTCCTCATTCTTCGAGGTACCGCGGACAATTCACTAGCCATTATTCAGGTAGAGAGACGATTGCTATTGGTGTAAGTGAAGAAAATAATAATAATACATAATAATGACCACGCGGGTAATTAATTATCGTACTGAACTAATTCCCAGATTCCATCGGTAGGCGATGACCGGGCAGAGGGGGATTGGTTGATACGGTTGGGAAAGATGGGGCAATGGACGTTGTGGGCATTATCATCAGCGTCAGCACCAGCTGGGCACTGGAGGAGTATAAATGTAAAGAACGGAAGGGAAAAGAAAAAGAAAGACAAAAAAAAGAACAATGTATACGAATAATATTCATGGATTGAGTTGGTAAAAAAAGAAATTACAGTAGTGGTCATAAAAAAGAAACGCCGTCGAAGAACGGTCCGCGGACAGGGTGGGCCCCTTCCAACACGCCAGCGACCCATAGACATGGACGGGGACTCTCTAAGACGCAGCTAAAGCATTCATGGTTCCATGGAGATCACCTGAATCGCTGTAAGCCCTTCGGGTTGGGCGTCTAACAGACCCCGGCGACCACCCCAGCAGCGACTACTGTAGAGTCTAGAGCCTAAAGAGGGGCGTAAGTTTGCGAGTGACGACTGATGACGGATGAAGGGTACTCCGGGACGGGTAAAGGCGCCGTGACGGAACTCCACCGACCGCTTCAATTCCTTCCGTCTCCAGTTTGGGCCTCTCTCACTTTTTCTGTCTTTTTTTTTCCTGGCGACTTACATGGGTGATTTGAGTTACTTGTCCGAAAATGGTTTTGGTATTCGAGTAGTAATATTACTCGACCACCTAAGATGAATACAAACATACATCGTGACCTATTTTAATTCGTCATCCTATCAGAAACTTGATCCAGAGCTCGGTTTGGGTGATAAGAGGATAATTCTTATTTTAAGCGTGGTTTCACACCTCTCGTTTTCCATTTTTATCTAAAACAAAATGTAATAATTGAACGAAGATATACACAGTAAGTAGAGACCAGCTTCAAGGTGTTTCATCTGACCATGGCTGAACGGCCTCAGACTATCCCTTTTCAGGATCTAAACCGGTGCCCTGTGCTCCTAGATAGGAACTACTTGCAGTAATTTACGCCTCAAATGTGAGACTGCCATGCGTAGTAGTAATCCATCCTGACTCGCAGCGAGATAGGCCCCTTTGATATCTACTTGGCGCCGAAGGGAATCGATATACAGATGAATTCCTTCCAGGGCCCTCAATGGGCCGTTGAGGGGAAAAAAGATAGATCGAGGCCCTACAGCATAGATTCGTAATATCATCCAGAAGTACATCCATCTACGAGTGAAATCATTATCCAGATAGGGGAAAGGGTCGGCCTGGCATACATACATACATACTACATACATACATGCTGGGCCCACCCGGGTAATGCCCGAATCCCTAAAGAGGGGCTGACGGCCCGTGGATGGCAACGAATGATCGTTTAAAGTGAACCAATTGCGGCCTGCAGAAGATTAATCATCCAGCCCTCTTACAGTATCAATCCTCAGTCCATTGGGAAACTTACCTCAGGTTATACTACTTCCTAACGGAGTGTTCCCGGGCTGGGCATCCACCAAATGTGAAATATCTATCTCGTCAGGATAGTACATGGATTTTAAAGAAGAATGTTGGGAATCATATGAAAATTTGACTGGCTTTGAACTATTTCGTGTCCCTTTGTCCTCACATTCTAATGGGTACCGGGCTCATGTCCTTGGGACGCACTAGTGATTAAGGGTACCAGGTTTCTCGTGGACTATGGAGTACTCGAGGAGTTCCTCTTTTTTGTAAAAGAAAATTTTTTTTAATTAGTTTATCTGTTGGGATGCTCCAGCCGTGCGGGCAAACTAGGACACATGGCTGAGCCTACATAAATTGACCTGTGAACCATGGTTGATGGTTTGACTAGTGTACCAGTATTCGGACCAGCGTTTGCACTTTTTTCCCTTTTTTTCCCCTGGGACTTTTCGAAATAATCACTAGACTGGTATTTGTTCAGGAATTAGTCCGAGAAATTATAATGATGGATTTGTTAATTATGATAGTCATGCTTTTTGTTCAATGGTGTTTACTCCTTGCATTGAATCGGATGACCAAGTGTGTGGCAGACATTCTTAACCACCCACCAGCCCTACCGTGTGGGCACAGCAGGTACGAGGTTCTCAGATCTTAACAAGGTCATGGTCTAGCATCACTAGGTCTAGCTATGCGAGGACTACGATAACCCTTACTTTTTGACCTCGGCCACCTGATCTCTTGTAACAAGTATCCTGCCATCTTGGTAGGTAACTGTACGTATGTATATACATACGGCTAGCCGGTTCTGTTTATACTCTGTATGCGCCTCGCAGTAGTGCCCGCGGGTATGCAGCGGCTTCTCTGCCGTGACCGGCTCGAGAAATCGTACAGGGTACTTCCTTCAATCAGGCATAAGGAATCGGGGATAGGGATGTCACCCAGTAAACATCTGTATGGCTGATTGGTGAGTAGTTCTGCATGGTAAGTTCTTACCCCAGTTGTCACCACTGATCAACCCCTTGTATCCTTGCCCGGCAACCCGCATGCCTCTTATCTCCCTGAAGAACCGGAACCTAGATCAGTCACTCACCATGCAAGCCGCGCTGGGCCCTACCCACGAGTTGTCTAGCAACCTGTATCAGAATAATAGTTGTACCCTGCACAGTACTTTGACTCCCTTGCATCCGGGGATCACTCGCGAACGGCCCAGCCCGCCCACAAGGGCAACGGCCCATGGTACTACCCGCAATCTTGTCATCATAGCACCGAGATTAGTGTTGCAATGCATAGGAATGCCCCATAAATCCTGACTTTTCTCCTTTTGCGCACCGCGTGATCTCTTGGGAGTATCCAGTTGCATCAGTCTCCGAAGTACACAAATTCCAAATATCTAGTTGCAGAAAGGGATACACATTCTATTGCAACACAATTTTCCCACTCGCACATGCGGCTGTACCTTGCTTCCGTTCAAGAAGGGACAAAGAACAGTCATGACAAACTTATTCATCAGGGAGACACAATCTATCCGAGTAGTTTTGGGTAACAAAGGAACTAAATTTTAGTAGATATGACAAGCGGTTTTGTCGTATTTGGACTGTCTTAAAAATGTTCAGGCCAAGTTGAGTCTCGTTGCCTCGGAAGGGTCGCTGTACTGAACTTGTCGGTAAGGTGTACAGTAACGCACTAGCTACACCGATTATCACCGACCAGTGTGATCTATACAATCCTGCGTAGACCGGAAGAAATGTAGCATGCAGTGGGTGCACGCAGGTATGTCGTCATTTCTCACTCAAAGGCCAAAGGAACGTTAGTTAGGATTCGTGGGTAACCGCTCCGAGCGCGGAAAGGACCCAAGATTCCTTACTTAGCATCCATACCGAAAAGGATCAACCCTGCAAGATGCCAGGGGACAGCATGTATTATCTTGTGAGCACCCTGGAACCTGTATAGACTATAGACCACTTCTGTTTCGTCGAGGAATCGATAGGGCGCAACATTCACAAGAAATCAACTGACCCCGCAATCTAGCCTTGATTGGTGCTAGGATGACTCGTAAGGATATGTTAAGTTAAGCGACAGCCCTCCTATTGGTTGATAGGCTTCCCCGTGAGCCGCTTCCTCTTTTCTGGTTGGCCCCAGCAGGGAAAGGAGCGCTCCGAACCGTAGTCGCACAAGTGCTGACTAGTACTAACTATGGAACCATGCGGCGGTGAATCCATGGTTCTGTAATTCGGGCGACGCTCGGTTTCCATGCGGTGAGCAGCGGTTTCTGGAGGCTCGGTCATGGTATGCTATTGGTTCGGCCCGCCCGCCCTTCAAAATTGACCCATGGATCTGGGTATGAGAAGTAGGTACAAAAATTGGGAGGTGGGAACTCATTCATAAATGTACACATAATTGGAATTAAAGTGGCGATGAAGAAGTTTTCTATTTTGTAGGAGGGTGGGGTTTATTGTAAGAAGGATGTCTGTAAAACTTTTCGTGATGTGGAGTCTGCGAAAAGAGTGTTGTAATTTCTGGGCGGTGAGTGCCTGTTCTCAGCCCCAAAATGTGAAATATTGAATCCCGTGTGCTGGTCGTTTACCTAATTTAGTAAATGGTTCAGCTGAGGATAGATCCCAGATGTGGTAAGGTTGATATATCTCGTAACTTGTTTTGCCTTACCAGATCGGTTGTTTGCTCGGGAAATTTTTGTTTTGGCTTGGGAGTGTATTAATTACACCCAAGGTATGTACTGTACAGTATGTACTTGGGTAGTAATAGGTACCGACTCAGTGAAGCCCGTTCAAGCTGTCTTCCTAGGTGCGTCCACAGGCACAAGTCACTGGATGACCGACTTGAAATCGTTATCAGGTGGTAATTGGCTCCTCATCAACACGAACCTATAACTATGAGGATAGCGTACTCCTTCTGGAATTAAAAAGAGAGGGGGGTTGTGAGGGGGGTGCAGTGGAGAACCCTAAGTTTCCCGGTGCTACAGCCCTGGGACCGCGCCAGGAAAGCATTATCATGGCCCGATCGGTGGCACTTCAAGGGAAGGTGCATTAGCGCAGCTTGGCCAAGTCGTCTCGAGCGAGAAACGGCCTGTCAACGCGTGTCGGAAGAAATTGACGGTGTCCAAGAACCAGGATTCGTTTGCGGGGTCTGCTGACATGTCTGCCAATCAACCCGCTGCGAAGCTGCCCGGTATCCTTGCAAAGTGCGTAATATGTTTTGTTTGGAGGAAATACTTTTTTAACGGAAACCCCACTGGCACATGGGAAAGAACATGGAAACTAATGATTAGTCCTCCATGGTTAGAGCCTGGCGGAAGTTAACAAGAACCCGCATGCCGCTCTGATTTGTTGTTGAGCAATCACAGCCATGATCCGACACGCACCGAAGAGAAACAAGTCTAATTCCTGCAGGCTAATCACATTTGCCAGGCTGCCAAACCTTCTTTAACCCCACTCAATCCTTTCTCTAGAGCAGTGATGGTGATGGTTGTTCTTACGGAAGATGTAGGTAAGGTGCTCATGGAGATCAAGAAGCATGACATCAATCGTGTGACTCAGGCCGGTTTAGATAACATGAGCGACCATCAAGTCATCGCTCTTACCTCACTTTTTTCGCCTTAAATTTTTTTTTTTAAAAAAAAAAAAAAAACATTTGCCTTTCTGTTACAGTTGTAATGCATGGGATGGTTCAGGTTGCCCAGCGATTAGGTAGATCGTATTTCCTGTTTCATGATAGGGAAATCTCAATACATGTTTGATACAAGACCGTCCGCCGAAGGAACCAAGATATGTAAGACTCCCAAAGAAGAAAGAGAGAGGAAAAAGAAAAAAAAAAAAAAAAAGAAGGGAAGCAGCCATCCTGATACCTTCTGAACACGGCCAGATAAGAATAGAATCAGCGTCGGAAGTCGACGGTCGCAAACGGAAACCAACCAGGATGGGGTGTGATCTGAATGCAGGTGCTTCAAATGCAGGTGCTTCAGGGCTGGTGTCAGGGCGTTGGGCAACCACCACTCCTCAGTCGCTAGTCGTCTCCTGGGCATGTCCACGACGGCCCGCCCCGACTCCCGCCGATCTCATGCATAAAGCGTAGTTTGGCATGCTATCAAAAGAGTAGTCATATCAATGTTGGTGACGACAGTAATGTCACCTTTTGTTCAAGTTGCATAATCTAGTCATCCCGACGGGAAAGTCTTATGGCTGGCTGTTATCTGGCCTTGAACTAAGAGGCCCGATCGCCTACGACATGAGCCTCATTCTAACGTGTACTAACCCGTCCATTCCTCCGAACCTCCACCGACGGCCTGCCTGTGTCACAAGGCTCCCTTTTCTCTTTGTTTAGCCAAATGTGTTTCAGCAGGTTTCTGCTCAAGCAAAGCGAGTTCAATGATTTCATACTCCAACTGATTACCTTCAACATCGATGACGCCACCAGTCATATCGTCACTCTGAACCGGGCTGCAGAGGGTCGAGTGTAACCCCAAGGTGACAACGTCTACCCATGTTGACAACAGTGCGACTCAGTAAGCCGCTGCATGCAGAATTGCACTTTCATGCAGCTTGTTCCACACGGTTGACAGTCACCATCAGCCTCACTTTGTCATAGCCTTACCAGTATCGGAGATAGATTAATATGATGGTTTTCCATCTTTGTTCAGATTAGCTTGAAAGAAATCTTTGGTATCGTACGGACAGAAACCGAAACCGTACATGCGCACCATGTATTACCGTGACGGTAAATTACACGCAATAATTCCGCATTCTCTTCTCTCCAACTCGCCTTATCCTGGTCGATTAATTGCCCTCCTTTGCCACGTTTTCCCCCTCTGATCCTATCGGCTGCTTGCACTTCCGCCCGCGGCTTTCCGTTGACACCAGAACCCACATCGTAGAGGATTGCAGGGTTTTAATTTTGGTATAGTCCTCGGTATCTCCCGTTAATTTGTCTTGGCCGCTGAGTTTGAAGGATGACGGAGTTAAGCGCAAGGTCCGGGATTGTAGGTTCCATATGCCGTCCGGAGGCTAATCCTGAGCCACCGTACCGTTGCCAACGTACATTCCGTCCTACCCGTGTGGTATGGGATTTCAAAGGAACGAGATAACAATGGATAGTTGGAACTGCTTTAGTTAGGTTTCCGCTGGTGTCCAATATGCTGACCAAGCGGAAACGGTTAACAACAAGTGGTATAGCGTTGGCGGAGAAAAAGAAAAAGAATCATGCGGCCTGTCACTGATCATCGATCAGCCCGCATACACTTCCAGTCACGTGATTACGACTGGCCTATGAGGACGAAGAACCTCCCAGACTATCTGTACTTTATCTGTCGCTTTTGGCGGGCGTGGCACGCGTGGAAACACTTGGTGATAGGCTAGTGGCGGATAAACAGGACACTAACCCCCCTGGTTTAGTTTGGTGGCTTGGTTGGAGAGGGAGCGCCAAAAAAAAAGGGGGGAAAGAAAAAGGAAAAGGACAAGGAAAAGGAAAAAAGGAACTCCAACCACGCTTGTCCGTGCTCGCTCGGGTACTAGGGCGTGTATGTGTATCTGCGTGTGCGCAAGCGCCGTCTTTCTCAAATGACGTGGCGTAACGAGGAGCAAAACATTGTCAGATAGTCCTGTTGGCTTGCTTATTCAACCTGGTTTCATCTCCCGATTTGGTAGGACTAGGAGCATCGGTGCCGGTTGTACCTCGACTTCCCACATCTCGAGTGGCAGTTCCTGTTGTCTTGTTCGAGTCATGCCCCTAGCCAATGCTGTGGACTGGCACTATAATGTGATGACCCAGCATATGAGCGTGACACGCTGTACGTGGAATTCTGTTGTACATCGACCTCTTCTGTCCTTTTTTTTTTGTCGCGTGACGCGTTAAAAGGTTAGGTTTGGTGGATGCCTAACTTTATAGGGATGTCCCGTAATCAGTTGACTGTTGCTTCTTCCAGTCGCAAGAAACAAAAGTGGCGAGAAAATAATATAATAACCCCAAGTGGTGCATGAGTGTTAGTATTAACGGTAGCCCACTACCCTAGGTAAGTAATCAGTGCGATTAATTAGGTCGTTCCATGATCAACTCTCCCCACAAACTGGCGATCCGGAAATTTTGAACCTGGGAGTTAGTCAACTCTAAATAACGGGGCCAAGCTACACAAGTGAGGAGGGATAGTGCAAACGAGGAAACAGGGCCATCGGACAACCTTGCACATAAAAGGTAAATTGGCCGTTCATCTGTCGACAAGATGCAAAACATGAAATGGGGGTATATCTTCAAGCCTGGCATTGAGCAAATAGTGACTTTCTAACTCGCCGCAAAGGGCATGGATGTATCACATTTGCTCAATCGTATGCCCGTATTGCGGCCGAAACTCATCTGATGTCGGTAGTAAATTGAGTGCTGTTGTTGGGTGGAAAGGGATGACCTAATATACAAGATAAACCTTGTCCTTGAATAGTACTTGCTTAGCAAATAATAGCGTGCAGCGTTGTTACTTTGAATTATCACAGCTGCTACTGGCCCGTTAAATGTATACCTCCCTACTACATCCATTATCGATATGCACTATATTCAGACTCTGTCACTATATAAATGTACATCCACTTGCAAATACTCGCTAATTTACTGCAGAGCGAGTATATGCGTATTCTATTTACACTATAAAGGTTCCTTTTCGTCTGGATGTAACGTTACCAGAGTGATGTACTAATGGAGGTAGATCGATGTATCATGTCGAGTGATGGCATACTCTAAGTATCATACTCTGAGTATACATCTAAGCACAAATTTCGGATGTACGAGGCCGGTACCTGTCCTGTGTACAGTATACTGCCTTAGAGTTCCTACGTACTTTCGCTGTCTAGTTAGTACCACACACAGACACATAAACCTTGTTTTTGGGCCCGATTCTAAGACCTTCCTGAATGATATGAGGGCAGGTATGTTTTATGTGGAGCGTCAGTGGATGTAAACAAGCTCAAGTGTAATTCTAAATCATTTTATGACACATACCCTAGCTTCGTGGTGAGATAACAAAGAGGATTAATTACGCGCATTCCTTGCTCGTATAATTTCCCAGTCCACCAGAGCACTGCGAAAAGGGAATTGAAGGCTGGCCTCTTAGTTGACAGAGAAGACAATGATCGTCCCTGGTCCCAAATAAGGAAATTCGGGGGGCGTGGATGAGCGTGTCTACTGAACGGAAACTTCCGCTAGGACCTTGCTGAGTCAAATCATCATTGATCATTGACTCGCACAGAGTTCATGGCTTGCATGGACTCTAGCCAGACGAGGACAGCTGTACAGTGTGCATGCCCGTTAGGTAATTCTCTGTCAAGGAGTCTTCGTTCAGAGCAGTGCAGCCAAGAGGGGACACAAGTCAGAACGAAAATCGGCTTGGCCCCGAAGATGACAGAATGGTTTGTAACAAAAACAATCCCCACTCTGCACTGGTAAGACAGAGTGGAACGATGTTTGGGCATTGATGCAGAGGTGAAGACTGTTCTACGGGACGAGGGACGCATGGACGCTTGAGGGCCATGGGCGAATTTGCATGCGTGCAGGAGTGGATATCATAGGAAGGACAGCGCCTGGGGCTAACGGCACGTCCGACGGGCCGGACTGCGGCACTCGGCCAGCAGGACAGCAGGCCATAAGAATATGCACGTCAATATTGTGAAGGACTAGAAACTCATGACCCTGTTGAGTTGATGAGCAATTGACACGAAAGGGGCCATAATTGGGGGACGAGAAGTAGCGGTAAAGAAACTCCGAGACTAGGTATGTACATCTCCTTAGCCCAGCCTGGTAAAAGGTATTGTATGAAATCTACAGGAAACCTAGCCAAAGAGGAGAAACGATGGCCCATTTTCGCCCACAGACTAGTTTATGAAAGAGCCTCCCGAGGCGAAGTCATTGGTAACAAAGAGCCAACGGCTCGTCAGCTTCCAGCCTCCCTGAGAAAAATGGTTTCAAACCAAAGTCCAAATATATCAGAGCATGTAAACTCTCAGCCAACTAGTATATCCAAATAAAAAAAAACATCCCTACACAAAAGAAAGAGAGAGATAAAAAAAATATAAATGAAACGAAAATAAAAATAAAAGAAAAGGAAAAGAGCGCGGGCAAGGAAGAGACAGAGGGTGAAAACAACCAAGAAAGTTACCCCACATAGTCTTCAAAGATACACATCTACATAGCATGCTATCATTCATCACAAGAAGATATCTGCTTTAGTTTGTAGATTCCGGTTCGGAACTGGTATCCAAATCCACAGGATCGGGCATGACGACGCTGTTGAGGTACGTAACCTATCAAGTGATGACACCACTTGTCAGTAAAAAGTATTCCACAAAACAAATGACCCCTGCCATTCTCCAGCATAATTGATTGAATGGTGGGTATCATTGTGCCCGAGGCTACACCGCTGAAGTGGCTGGAGAAGACGAAGACGGGAACGGGGCGAAAAAGATCCGTATTTGATACCGGTGCCAGGATCCAATGGACGTAGATGCGGGCAAGCAAAGAGGGAAAGCCAAACGACGGCTACACAACAAGGGGCGTTGGGATGGATTGGCTTACGAAAGGTTCCATGATACCAATAAGAGCGGTGATTTTGTCCTGTGCCTTGGGACTCATAAGCTCTTCGTCGGCTAGAGGCCTCCCGATGGTGAAACTGCGTAAGCGGAGCAATTGAATGTTTTCATTGTCCAAGTCGTAGCCCTGGGTAAGGAAAATAATTTGTTAGCATTGTAATTGGACGACGCCGAAGACCCGCCGGGTTAAAGCTGATAGTGAACCATGGAAACTGAAGAGACGGTGCAGAAAACTTTTCCAGTCCAAAACACGCAGTGGGACGCCAGAGGAATTTCCATGCTAGACCGAAGAATAGTAGTAAGGACGTTTGAACCAGCAGGAAACAGGAAAGGCCCCAGGGGCTTGTGGGAAAAAGGGTGCGACCCGGACGGGTAGACCAGTCGGGATCGCCCGTCCGCGCTTGCTGCGCTTGCAACTCATCAACATTGGTCTCCAGACCTGCTATCGTCGGAGGCTGTTGACGCCCACAGAGTCATGAGTCCTTCGGAGAATCGCTTACCCAACCCCAAGTCTTCTTGCTGAGATGGATTTCCAAGATTTCCTACATCTATCATATTGAAGACCTGACTGTGTATCGGCGAGCAACTCGATCCGACATGTCACGTTCATGGCGACCGCCAGCGCTTCCACCGATGCTGCATCTGGACACCTCAATCATCACTGAGGTGCAATTTCGAAGTGCCAACCTCCATTAATACTCTGAAAACTTCTGTTGGAGGCGCGTCTCCTTCGATATGAGACTAACGAGCCGCAAGTGCCATGCTTAGTGACAGAACGCGACCGAGTCGACGTGCATGCCTCATCCACAGAGCCATTCGATGCAATTAGGCCATAGTTGGCCATAATAAAAAGGAATAAACAAGGCCATAAGAACCGTTGGGTTGTGAAGTAGTGTTCGAGAAGCAAACAATTGCCTACCTTGGGTTTGGTCTTAAGCGCGCTTTCCTGGTTTTGATTGACAAAAGCTTCGACAGCCTTCTCTTGATTAGGTGCTCCTTTGAGAAATTCGCGGCGCATTCCCTCCTCTCCCAACACGGCCTTTAAGCGATGCGAATTCTCGTCGATTTCTTCCCGCATAAGCGCAAGTTTGTCCGCCTCTGGATGCCAGAGACCTGCACCTAAGCAACCCGAGACATGTCGTTAGCACACACTTCCCTCGCTGGCGTATCGACAGGACACAAAATGCTGCATGATGCTTCCTAGTTCTTAAATAGGGGACTCGGGTTCATGGATAGGTTGAAGGGTGTCTAAATCACGATATATCGTCCTAAAAGCGAGATACATGTCTCATATACCAGGTGATGTTTTCAAGACAAGCCAGCGTATGGTCCTTTACACAATTGCAAACTTCGGGGTGTTCTTCTGGATTCACTTACCAACAAAGCAGGACTTAGGTTGACAATGAACATAATACGCAGCGTAAGGGCCTTTTTTGCCTGTGCGGGACCTGTTGAACTGTTAAACTGACTGCCCTTTATCCAGCATTGCTTCTGTACCTACCAAGCAGCCGAGAAGTGTGTCTGCTCAATACTAATTGTTAGCCTGATGATACAATCCAATTACCTATAGGGAATGATCCTTAGACATGGGAGATACTCGGGATGCAAACGTACTTTGTATGGAGTAGGATCTTTGCTGAAGCGAATATCTCTATGTATACGGAATACCTAGAGCAACACACCTGTTAATGCAACCCTCTCCTATGAACCTCTTCTCGCTGATTCAACTGGTACTACTCACCAGATCCTTAACAGGCAACTCAGGGACCGTGCTATCCGTTTCTGCGATCTTCTCAGTGAGGGTCTCAACAAAGCCCTCCCAGTCTTTCTTTGAAGCACGATAGTCCGCATCATGCGCTGTTAGATGTAATCATGGTCAGCTGTGAATCCAACATCATAATATCTCAACAATCGATCTTCTATAAGGTACCTTTGAGCCAAGCCCTCTCGTTGTTCTCTGCCAAATCCGCAAGAAAAAGAAAGGTGTTGGGATGCAAGGTATGCTCCTGGTAGAGCACATTTCCTGGGTCCCTTGCTCTAGGTTTCTTAATGAAGACCTCTTTTCCTGGCCCGAGACCGGCTCTGACACCTTCTTTCCACAGCTGCCTTCCTTTCAATGGGCCTTCTGCATCGCCTTCTAGAATGCCGTGTGATTTCTTTCCGATGCTTTCTGTGTCTTCTTGCTTTCTTTTTCGACCTTTTTGCGATCCCGTTTTCAATGGTTCTCTTGACTTCTGTGTCTTCTCGTCGTCTGTCGGGAATACGACTGACTCCGCATCCTCCGATACGGAGTCATCGTAGTTGGAGGCGGTGTCCTCCGGCGGGGAGGTACTGTCCGAGTCAGGCTCTTGATCATCGGAATGTTCTTCCTGAAAATATTTGCTCTTCTTGGCGGTCGACCTAACAGGCCTTCCAGTTGTAGTTGTGTTGGGCTTTTGTCTTTTTGGTCCTGGCTTGGAGGCAGTGGGGAGTCTGTCAGACGCGCGCCTTTTTGGTATTGGCGCTGGTGCTGCCGCTGACGCGGGAACGGCCCGAGACGATCGACGAGGCATGGCAAAGAGAAAGATTGATTTTGTCTTCGGCTTTCCTCCGTGTCTATCTGAGGAAAATGAAAAGTGCAAGCGTTCCTTGTAGACAAAATTAGCTACGCAAGATTGGGCGGAACAATTGGTAGGAGAGATCGTATTTAATAAGCTCCTGTAGAAGCTTGGAAGGTTCTTGACCGAACTACGGGGTCGTTAGCGACTGATAGACTTTCAGCCCGTTGAAAAGGAACCGGGAATGCGACCAGGAGGTTGGTAACTTCTGGGGCGGTTTTCGCGTGGAAAAGCGGGCAATTCTTTGCTTCCCGCACCGCTAAAGTTAGTGCGGTCGTTAACGTCGTTACATTTCAGGTTTTGCCCGCCGCAGAACAAAACGTTGATTTTCTTGTATTGGTATCATATCTTGTCGCTTTGATCGAATACTATGCCTGCCTTGGCTTCTCCTGGATCATCTGCTTTTCCAAGTTTTCATTAGCCATTAAATACCTATTCCTCTTTGAAGAAGCTGTCCAGTCTTCCGTATCGTTACCTTAAAAGTAACCTATCTTCTGATCTACCCCTTGCTTGACAGTGACCTCCGTATAAAAAAGAGAGGACAAAAAAAAAAAAAAAAATACCTAATGAGCGAAGTCCAAGCAAGCGCGATACCCGAACTTTTCGAGTCTCGCAAGCGTAAAATTCTTGCAGAACTCTCCGTTCCTGACGCAGAATACACAGACCTTTCACCCAAGGGTTCGGTCGATGAGGGTATTCGGGACCTCATCCAAGACATCAATGGTCTTCCAGGCTTGGTAACCACCAGTAGCTGTGCGGGACGCATCAGTGTATTCCTCGAGGGAAGGAAAAAGCAGCTGAAGCCACAAGAGGAGCAAGTGAGACAGTTCGTAGCCTCGGGGGGTAAAGGAGCTGGAAAATGGCTGTACGTCTCTCATGATCCCTTGCAAGGCTATGATGCGCCACGTGGCGGCGAAGGCAGCTATCAAGGGAGACCATTGCATAAGTTGTTTGGAATGGTCCCTGGCGATGGAAAACCCCCTGGCCTGAACAAACAAGGAAAAGCCCCGCGTCTCGTGCGCTTCCATTTCGAGCCTTTGGTACGTTAGTTTCCATCCTGCATCCTTTGTTTCTTCGATGGATATGAATGTGCCTATTCCATCCCTGGTATTACCTGGTTTTTGGCGACCAAGGCTCGCGTTTCTTTGTGACCCTGGAAATTGTCACGTTTCTTTTCTTTGTTTTCTTTTGCTCCCTAGGTTTAGCATCTATTGTTACTGGGTTGGATTGCTCGTCAGGTGCTGGGATTTAGAAACGGACTGGCAGGCTGGTCTAAGCACAAATTTGCTTTATTTGATTACTGACAAGGCTCTCCTTAGATTCTTCACATCATGACCGCAACTCTACACCATGCTCATCCTGTATTATCTGCCGCATCGAGCTCTGGCTTCCGCGAAAGCGGATTGCAGAGTTTGCGCTGTCTAGAGGGCGACTATGGGACTAGGGGCGATGATGGTCCTAGTCCCATCGTCGCTGTGCGCTCCGCGGGCTTATCATTGGAGTCAGTTATTGGGTATTGCGAAGACGGCGACGCCAATGATTCGACGGCAGGAAACGAGCCAATCGTCCACAGCCTGGTAACAGAAGAATACCTACAGATGCTCGTTGCAATCTCAAATGAGCGATTCTCAGTAAATACCGAGCGGAAAGAGAGGTTCCGAGAAAATTTGCTGGATTTATACTCTGCGAGCCAGGGGGCAAAGTCGAAAAAGAAAACCAAACCGCCCGGCTGGGAGGATGCCCAGACACGGCGAGAGAGGATGAGAGCGGAGGGTCTGTTGAGAAAGCAACGCCTCCAGGATGAGGCGAAAAATAACGAGGCACAAGATACGCTGCCCTGGAGCTGTGACCGGATGGATTGATAGAAAAAGAAATCTATTAGATTCGGCCAATAGCGTTATTCACATCGACTCTCGCGGTGTAAGCCTCCTGTCATGCAAAACGTCATGAGCTGATAGACACTTAGATAGGGGGCGATGGAGAAAATGATAGCACTACAGAGTTAGAGGAGATAACGGGAAAATGAAGCGCTACAAATATCGGACCTCATATGGTGTACGCCTAAAGCTACATAACATAGGAATTATCATGCACTGAATCAACAGTAGAGGAACGATGGAAGGGCGAATGAAATGCTGAATAAATTCAGCGGGGCAGAAAAGGAAGACAGATAATAAATGAAAAAAAAGTGCTGCATGGCTAGCATTCTAAAGCATGACCTTCATCATCCAACGACTCTCAGACACTCCAATCAAGCCAAGCTTGATCTGCGCAAGAGTTACTTTGCCTCTTCCAACACTCGACGATATGATATTGAAGACTATGGAATCTTTGAAGACAGGCGGACAATACGGTGCCAATTGAAGGGGTAGAAGCTGACCTAAAACATGGTGAACTGATAAAGAGGACATGAAAATGTAAGCTAAACCGAGAGACTCGTCAACGTATTGCCATAGAATGAAGGTCCGACCAAATAGCGACATTTGAACGCTGCATTCCAATGTGCAGCTAAAAGCTAAGCACTGGACCCTGGAAACTGACTAGGAGAGGACTTTGTGGTTCTATGTCCAAAATGGAACCCTTCTCTAGCTGGTCCAGGGGGGAATATGAGAAGCCTTCGGGTCCAAGGGCTCTCATCGCTATCATTAAACGGACGACGGGAAGGACTGGCTTCCGTTTCTGGATCGCAAGAAGCTCTAACCTCGGCTGCATGGCGGGATGGAGTTGCAAAAATATCGAGTCGAGACGACGACTGTTGGATTGGGCCTTCATCTGGGCTAGTAATCGAATGGACAGTTGTCTCTCGAGCCCTCTGCCTAGTTGAAGATGAAGGCTCCGCAGCTGCACGAGTTTCGTTGTTTTTGGATACCCAACCAGTGAGGACCAGGTTACCTAGGATGTGCATTTCGATCTGGACAGCGCTTTCCCACAGCACCGTCTTCGTAATAGTTCCAGGCCACTCAAACCACACACGACCGTATGGAGAACGCAGGTCATTTCTGTCTTGAGGGAATGTGTTGGTAAGGTGAGGGATGCCGTGGTCGGGTATAGTCCCCTTGGAGATCAAATTTGAATAATACTAGATAAAATGAAAGGTAAGTGTAAGCGTCAAAAGAAAGAAGAAAGCTGAGTAGAGTGATCTATAGACTAACCAAGAGTGCATCCTTGTTATAGTTAGGCAATTGGACCAAGGTATCAAATGGGAACCACTTGCTGATTTCGGGAAATCTAGCAATCTCAGCTTCAAGGCCAGAGTTCACGCACAGGGTATATTTCTGACGTTCATTAAAGGCCGGGCAGTTCAACCCAGCATAGAGCAGATCTCGCAGGAGATTCTGATCCAGACCCATGGTGTGCGTTTTTTCTATGCGTGATGCAAGAGACAACAAGTGCCGATTCGCCATCTCAAACAGCTGGTTACGATCATCAACCGTGTACAATTTTGTGGCGTACCATGGAAACTGCACGCATTGTCAGAAATGCCTTGTATATAAGTCACTAGATGGTGGTCCGATACCTTATAAAGCGTACTAATCGTCGACTCATACGTGCGCTGAGGGCATTTGACGCTGAATGGCGACTAGAGGGCGTTCAACACGTTAGTATTGCTTGATGCCAAAAGATATGCCAAGACAGATTACTTACACGATGAGGGATTTCGGCATGGCGAATCGCTCCAACAATCTCTTCACTCGTGATAAAACCGGAAAACCCCGTGGAGTACGGATCGGTGCTGGAGATTTCGCTAGGCATACCGTCTTCCCAAGAGATGCATTTGGCCTTCGGGAAAAGCTCCTTCAGCAGCGCATCCTGACTGCTGAGTTCCACCTCTACACGGCGAAGACCAAGGCGAGGGGCTCGGCCAGATTCATAGATGCTATTGATCCGCTTAACAGTCTCCCGTGCTGCTTCATGGGTCTCAGTCTCGGCAAAGCAATCCATGGTCTTTGCAGTTGAGCGCTCCATAATGATATGGATTGAACATCCTTTATCTGGAGTGATAAGGCGCGCTTGGCGTCCAACAAACTGCGAGATCTCATACTTGGTAACAGAGTATGGAATCTTCATACCAGTCAATAATATTCCTTATAAAAGGCGACCCCACTTACATTCGAAATCTTGATAACTCCCCAACGCGGTGCTTGACTGGTATGTACGTGGCTTCCTATGGGCATCTCCTCACTCAAAGCAACCGTGTGGAATGGCTTCTTCAGATCAGGAATCTGCTCAAATCTCTCCGGTTGGCCCTGAGTTTCGTTCCCCACAACCTGAGATACCGGGGCAACCCCAGTGGGATAAAATGCAGGATAAAGCGGCTCCAGTGGCCCGTAATAGACCGCATGCTGAGCTACTGGGGCAGGGAGTGGAGTACGGGCAGCTCGTGGCTGTCTCATAAGGTGTGGATTCTGGGGTGTAGGGGTAGGCGTCTGTGCAGGATAATATGGGTTACTACTTCCAGGAGCTTCCCCAACAGAAGGAAGATGTTGGCAGAAGCTTGACATACTTGGGAACGGCCCCTGCTGGCGAGGAGTCTCAGGCCAGTATGGGTTCGGAGGCAGCTGCATCGCACAGTCCTGACGTCCACGGTATGAGCTAGGAGAGTTGTTTTCAGTGAAGGGATCAACTGGGCATTTAGATGACATGATGAAAAGCTAGAAGGATGAGAAGTAATATGGAGGTAGGGATGATAGTGGGCTATGATGAGGGGTGAAAAGCATAAGAGCCAACTATCACAAGACCGAGAGCCTTGCTTAAAAGTGCACGGCAACACGTAGAATTCACTTGTGTTTCATTTGTATACTTATCCCAGTTATTGACGACTAATCAAGTAGTTGATTTGCCGTGATGAGATGTTCAAGAAAATGAAACTGGCATGCAAGTGTTCTGTAAAGACTGCTTGCAAAACCCAAATGAAAAGAAAAGTATAGAAAAGGAGGAAGAAATACGACAGAAGGGAAAGGAAAGCAAGACAAGAGAGATATGAGCATCTTGTTCTAATTGCATATTGCTATGGACTGGAGAGGTAAGCCTACATTAAGTCATGGAACAGTTTTAAATCAAGTACAATAGTAAGGATGGTATATCAAATAATCAAACAATAAAGCCATACAAAGATCGTTAGGGTGAATTGAAATTACTCCCACCCATCCCAGAATACTGCCTGAAAGAAAGATACTGGTAAAGTTTTTGTTTGCTTCGTTGTCTAAGACTGTTTAATCTTTACCTATCATGTAAAATATTCTATCCTCATAGATTCCCAAAAACTACAAGCTAGAATATACGTAAGCTTGAGTATCTACCAGCTGTGTAACAAAGCAGATGTGAATAGCTGCAAAGGTCACATTGAAAGAAGAATAGTAGGATATTGGGGCTGCCCAGGTAATGTATATATTACATTAAAGATAACAGCCCCTTGTGCTTTTTAACTCATATGCCTCTCTTCTATATTGAGGACTACTAGGAAGTCTAAGTTACGACTAAAGGAGTACATCTAAACAGTGAACATGTTCACTATATATTTGATAACTTTCGAATCTAGAAAAGGGAACGAAGCATAGAGCGAAGCAAAGTTACCCCTACGACCAGTCTAGATCGCCTGTACAATACTCGCTACTGGATAAAAGATCAAGGTCATGAGCATATCACCAACCATAGAAAGAACATTACAAGCAATGGTTTAGTCAAACTATAGATTATTCGTTAGTGACATCCAGAGAAAGAGGGCGAGAAGGTGGATCGTTACCGGTGTCAAGAAAGACTCAGCGACGAATCGCGCACGGGCATTCAACTGCGCAGTGTTAATATCACTATTGATGACCAATTAAGAAAGGGTACATACGAAAAGTTTCATTTCGGAGATTTCCTTATCAACTTCCTCCATAAATTCTAACACGAAGCTTACAAGCTTGTGCTTAAGGAGCTGTTCCGTATGGAAATTGGTGATCAGGAACGAGATATCGTATCCCTGTTGACATGTTAGCACATTGAAGATATAGACCCGGCGCAATAGATCTAGCACGAGAGATCCGGCAAGCGCTTTAAGAAGTGAAGTCTGACCTGTACTGGCTTCCGCCGCAAGATGAAGAATGATTCGGCCCGCTGAGTCATGAATCGAGTGAACTTGTGTACTAAGATGTGTTCAATCTCGTCTGCTTGCTTGATCCTGATGCTGACACGAACACTATTCACACTAGGTTCAATGAGGACCTTCTCGTTTTCATTGCGGGAGACTGTGAGCGGGTTGAGAAGAAGTTCCGGAGAGCTTTGAGCCTCGATTTCTGGGACATTATGCCTTTCGGACGTCTGAGAAGCGAAGTTTGAAATGGCAAGTGCGGCGGTAAGGGAGGACCGGACGCATTGAAGATACGGACGCAGCGATTGAGACTCCAACAATAAGCATTCAGTGAAACTTAGCGTCGAATTGACTCAACTCACCATATTGGAAGTGTGACGTATTCTGGGATCTCCGTGTTGTTATTCCGCTGATGAGCCCATCAACAACCGATGTTGCAAATGTGTGGCTCAGACCAAGAACCCACAGTTCAACAATCCAGTAGCCGAATGATTTATGTCTGTACCCTGGCCCAAGATACAAACCTAGGAATAGATGTAGGTGTCAAGTACCAGCTTCAGGAGCCACAGGCGGCTGTCCCACTAGGCCGCGATGTCGCCTGTTTGCATTGTTTGCATTGGCTGCCCCACGCCTCCCCGAAGTGTTGGCTGACGATGATGATGCTGCTGCTGCTGCTGCTCTTGTTTATGCGCCACTTTCATCAAGCAGAAGCCAAGGAGAGACTTTCTGAGATTACCTTCCCAAGGTTGACATAAAATGGCGTCTATACCAGGTATATACATGTTTCCTTGCAGCAATTTAACGTTGCTTTGTTAGCTTCTAACTTCAGATCACAGTTATTGTGAAGCACCAGGGTAAACGTCATGAGGTCGAGCTGGACCCATCCTCGAACGGTGAAACACTCAAGTACCAACTATATTCCCTCACCGGTGTTGAACCCGAGCGACAGAAAATCCTGGTCAAAGGAGGACAACTCAAAGATGAAACTCCACTGTCCTCGCTCAACGCCAAACCGGGCCAGACATTCATGATGATGGGGACGCCTGCTGGTGGCCAGGGCTCCGCGGATTTGGGCCGCCCGAAAGAAGCAGTGAAGTTTCTGGAGGACATGACGGAGGCTGAGGCAGCAAGGGCAGAGGGGGCTACCCCTGCTGGTCTTCAGAACCTTGGTAATACTTGCTATCTCAACTCAACGCTACAGACACTGAGAAGTGTTCCCGAGCTCCAGCAGGAGCTTCAGAGATACCGTCCTTCTGCAGGTGCGGGTGGATCATCGAACCTCTCCGATCTCAGCAGTCTTGGGCTTGGCGGTCTCGGCGCTTCGATGGACCTTACCTCCTCTCTGAGAGATCTATTCAAGCAGATGTCTGAAACGCAGGAAGGTTTCCCACCACTTATGTTTCTTAACGCTCTGAGGAACGTGTTCCCCCAGTTTGCTCAGAGAGATCGAAATGGCCATGGTTATGCCCAACAAGATGCCGAAGAGGCTTGGTCCCAGATCGTAACTCAGTTGCGGAATAAACTTATGATCAAGGAGGGTGAGGGGGAATCTAGCAACGAGGTATCTTTTGTGGATAAGTACCTTGCCGGAAGGTTTGAGTCTGTTACGGAATGTGATGATCCGGGAGCAAAAGAGGCTGGCGAACAACCTACTCAAAGCTCAGACGTCTTTTATAAGCTTGATTGTCACATTGGTAAAGAAACTAATCACCTGCACGATGGCATCAAAGCTGGTCTCGAAGAGAAGATTGAGAAGCGTTCCCCTACTTTGGATCGTGATGCTGTGTACACGAAACGTTCAAGTATTGCTCGATTGCCCAAATACTTGACTGTACATTTTGTTCGGTTCTTTTGGAAGCGTGAAACCCAGAAAAAGGCTAAGATCATGCGTAAAGTAACGTTTCCTGCTGAGTTGGATGCGGTGGATTTCTGTACGGACGAACTCAAACGACAACTGATCCCCATTCGAGACAAAGTACGGGAGATCCAAAAGGAAGAACTTGATATCGAGCGTGCTCGCAAGCGTCAGAAGACCACACATCAGCAGGAGGTAGAGAAAAACACTGAAGTGGAGACCTCTCTGGAGCCAACGCAGAAGAAGAAAGCATCCGAAGAACGCAAAAATGCAGGGAAGGCTGCCGAGAAGGATGGTGATTCCGCAATGGAAGATGTCTTCAAGTCCGATGCAGACTATGAGGCTGAAAAAGCAGCTTCTATACTTGCAGCGAAGAAAGAGCTTTCCTTGCTTATCGATCCGAAGCTCGGCTCGGACGAGGGTACTAACAAGTCAGGCCTTTATGAGTTACGTGGAGTAATCACGCACCAAGGTGCCAGCGCCGATAGTGGTCACTACACCGCATATGTCAAAAAGCAAGCCAACGGTAACAAGGAAGAGGACGGAAAGTGGTGGTGGTTCAACGATGAGAAAGTGACCGAAGTAGAGGCGGAGAAGATCGAGACTCTTTCTGGCGGCGGTATGTCATTCATTGGTCAGAAAATAACATGAATTCTTCGCTGACAATCTTACAGGCGAGTCCCATTCTGCGCTGATCCTCCTCTACCGCGCGATTGACCTCCCCACTGCGAACTGAGTATACTCATAGTAGGGGCTTCGGATTCACGGGTTCACAAGGCCCATGATAATCAAAAATTAATCGCACATGTTGAACACGAGTGATGTCTACATTAGTGGGAGAAATAGTTTGGCTTTAGGTGTTGTTTCTTATGACGCTCAGCTTGGCCCTGTTCATTTAACTCTGTGAGATGTCTTCTGTGCTAGGGAACCCTTTGAAACTGCCCTGCTAGCAGCGGGATTCCCGCCTTTCATGCGTGCTAGATTGGATAGACCCAACACTTAGAATAAAGGAAATATCAGGAGCCAGCTGTTCAAGAGCCTTGCAACTATATCGATAGGAAATACTAGTAGCCATCGCATATCGTATCACGTGATACGGAAATTGATGCCTCGGCATATCCACTATGAGCTCGCAGGTAATTCAACCGCCAAAGGTACCCGCAAGATTGCGATGTGAAACACCATGTTCGGTCCCCGCAGAGCCTTAAAATTCCGATTGCCCAGCCTAAGAACCCAGTCGCAACAGACACTACGATTCACACCTCAGATTTCAAGAAGCGCTAGCACTACAACCCATCAAACTTCACCTGGACCGTCGAAGTGGCCTCGGCGACTGATCTATGCCGGAATATTTGGCGGTCTCGGGGTCGCAGCGGGGAAATGGATGGACGATAAGGTTTCTGCGCCAGCAGAACCAGGAACGAGGGAGGATACCCTGAAAATGGAAGAGATTCGACGTGCATACGAGATTGGTCTGCCCATCGTGCAAGAGCTGCGAAACAATCCGGACTACGTGGAAGCGGACGTGTATGGGAATTATACCGAGGACGATAAGCAGCAGAGGCTTACTTCCGGTCCACTGAAGGGCAGTCGAGCATTAGCGCTACAGGTTCGTCTCTACTCTAGGGTTTTACTGAGCAACGTGCTGCAAACCGGCCGCCGACAAGCAAACCAGTGTAACTGTCGTACCCCCGGGGGCCTATTCCACAGCTACCAGCAACCTGCATTAGGAAATTTAACTTTATATCTTTGTCATCATTTCTAACTGGTTTATCTAACAGAAAGTCTTTTGGAACGATAAGGAGCAGAAGGCTATCAGTGTTGTCTTCCTCGGAAATGGCCTCGAAGGATGGCCAACTATCGTCCACGGTGGGGCTCTTGCCACTGTCATCGATGAGAATCTAGGCCGTGTGGCAATCCGGTCTTTCCCGGAGCGCACAGGAGTTACTGCGAACCTAGAGATAAAGTATCGCACTCCTGTCTATTCGGGCAATTTCTATACCTTCCACTCCAGGATCGATCGAGAACGGACCACCGATCGCAAAGCGTACGTGACGGGAGAAGTGCGCGACCCGGTTGGAAGGGTGTGTGTCCAAGCGTCTGCGCTCTTCGTCGTTCCCAAGAAGTACAAGCTTCAGGAGATTGGTGAACAGTACTGATAAGCCTTTACAACTATACGAGACCTACCAATGGATCTTTCCTTGACTCACTGGAAATTAGCGCCCTAGGCTGAGGGGGATTCTTCGAAGTACTGGGGCACTCACCCAGAAATTAGATCCTTGTCCAAGAAAAATCCTTCCTGGGTGGTTGTTTTCTCCTTAATTTACGGACCAGCTCACTCAGATACATGGCGTCATCATTTCTGTATATAAACTGTCATACTGTAAAAGAGAATAGAGAATCTCTGTGGAGTGATAAACTTAATTGACTACATGGTATATGGAACCAAGTTAGTAACGTCATGTGTTCAAGCCTTTCTTCTCCATGTTTTTTGCCCCCCCGCATTCCCCGGATCAACGTTCGGTTATGGATGAAGTGGCGCTTTGAACAAATTCAAAAACCACAAAACGCCTCGGCTGCGTCTCGGACTGGAAGTAAGACCGGATTCTAGACTCTTTTGGTATACATCTCCGAATGGGTTAGGCCATCAGCCATAACCACCCTTGATTATCAGCATCCCCGCGAAACTCCAATAGTTGGCATTGTCAATCCATGCTTATTGTGGAAGGCGACCCTTCAATAATGCACCGATAGGCAAGGAGTATAAGATGTAGAGCTTGGGGAAAGCTTGTCTCACTCAGACTTCCGCTTACTTTCCTATTTTCTTCCTGATCCAAAACGTGTCGTATATCACTGGTGGCCCCCATGTGTTTGCGAACCGGTTGAATTCTCCACTTCTCAACTTCTCTTCGTCCCTTTTTGGATAGAAGTAGCAGCAGCAGCCATGGAATTTGCCAATAATTCAAGTCAATCGCAAGTGGATGAGAAGACTGTTGGACATGCAGGTACCAGTCACAAACAAAACCACCGCCATCAAGAAGATGTAGGATCAGACGGTTATGCGGATGAGTCGGGGAATCATGGCTCAGAACCTCCTGTAAGTTCTGAGAACATCACTGGGCCACTCTTCGGGCCTTCGTCAAGAACGTTGAGAAATGACCATTTCACTTCTAATACCAGATGACTTTTCGCCGCTTCATGGGGTTCACAGCTATGGCCTTTTTATGGACCGGCAGCCAAATTCCTGTCTATTTATTTGGTAAGATCCATTTGAGATTGAAGTTCCCTTCCCTGAGGCTGATAATCGGAAAGGTGGGATCCCACCATATATCTATGGAGACATAGGAGGAGCAGATCGATGGGTTTGGTTTGTAAGTCCTGACTTCTCTAATTTCATGAAAGAAACGCAGTTTATCTCATGGTATCCTGATACATCACGCAGGTTTTGGCGAATCTCCTTGCTCTCGCCGGCGTTTGCCCATTTGTTGGATCCCTATCCGACCTGATAGGTCGTCGCTATGTTGCTCTCATCGGAGTTTCCCTCATCTGTGTGGGAATGATTGTGAGTAGTACGGCAAACACTATGAATACATTCATTGGTATGGCAACCGAGCTTCATAGCAAACTTGACCTGCAGCTAACCGCTATCAGGGGGGATGGCAATCGCAGGTGCGGGTGCGGGTATCAACGAGTTGACAGCATTGGCTGCGACCTCTGAGATGGCGCCTACCAGCCAGCGCGGCAAATATGTCGCCATTTTGATCTTTACAATCTTGCCGTTTTGTCCATCTGTCTTATGGGCTCAACTTATTGCAGCCCACAGCGGTTGGCGATACGTTGGGGCATTCTGTGCCGCGTGGAATGGATTCGGCCTGGTGATCACGGCGCTGTTCTACTTTCCACCTCCACGGATCAACTCGGAAGGGTTATCTCGACGAGAAATCTTGAGTCGTGTTGACTACATTGGTGGCTTCCTCAGCATTGTGGGGCTAATCCTTTTCATGGCTGGAATGCAATGGGGTGGCTATCAGGTATCATATAAACCATCATCTCTTTAGTGTACGACCTCTGGAGCTAAACATACCACAGTATCCCTGGACATCAGCGCATGTCCTCGTGCCACTCATCCTGGGAATTGCTTTCTTAGTTATTTTCGTGGTTTGGGAGATCTACGGCACAAAGTACCCAATTTTCCCCAGTCGCTTGAAGCAAGAACCTCGCACCCTAGGCCTAACCCTAGTCATCACCTTCATCTCCGGCGCAAACTTCTTCTCCGTGATCATGTTCTGGCCCACCCAGTCGTTCAACGTTTATGGACATGATCCTGTCGAAGTTGGCGTCAGAAGCCTACCCATCGGATTCGGCATCATGGGTGGCGCCTGCATCACTCTATGGCTCCTGAGCGTCCTACGAGGTCACAATAAGGAGCTATTAATAATCAGCAGCATTCTCATGACAGCAGGTTCGTACACCAACAATACCTACAATTTACCCCTAACTAACAGTCCCAGGCTGCGGCGCAATAGCAGTTGCCCGACTCGACAACCTATATCAAATATGGGGCATTCTCGTCGTCGCCGGTCTAGGTATCGGGGGCATCGTAGTCCCAGCCTCCATCATGACGACCATCATCTGTCCAGACGTATGTATCTCACAACTTTCAAGACAAAATCACAAAGAGCCACAAATCTAACTCTTTCACAGGACTTAATCGCAACAATTTCCGCCCTAACCCTTTCTATCCGCGTAGTAGGCGGCAGCATCGGCTACACGATCTACTACAACGTCTTCATATCCAAATTCGTCCCAAACGCCAAACACTACATAGGTGGCGTCATGCTCACAAAACTTAACATCACAAACACTACTTACATCGCCGAGGCAATTGAGTTGACTGGCGCCTCGTTGTTAGAAAACTTGCGCGAGATTCCTGGCATCGCGGGGAATGAGACTGCGTATGAGGCTGTTGTGGTGGCGGGCCAGATGGGGTATGCAGAGAGCTACAAGTGGGTTTACTATGCCAGTATTGGATTTGGGGGCGTGTCGATCCTGGCGGCGTGCTTCTTGGGGAACATTGGGGATTATATGGATGATCATGTGGCCGTGGTTATATAGCTTTTTGGGGGTTGGATATCTTCTCTTCTCTATATCTGCTTGGTCGAGATGGATATATATTGTTTTACAAATATACATAAATGTATGTATCATGGCGCGACGAGGATCTTGATTCTATGAGATATAAGGTGTATCATGATACAGATCGAGCTAAAGAAGAAAATACATAATGCGAACACAAACAATGGGTATACATAATCCACTCCTAGAAAGACAAACGCTCAAACTATATATATCATTGCCATGTGCTTTCTACTTGATTCATAGAAGACCTTTTCGGGACGAAACCAGTAGTAGATGATTTCGACTTTCGTCTATCATCCTTAGGCCGTAGACCCCTACTCAAGCCACCTCCCATGCCCCTGGCAAGGGAAGCAAATGGCGATGCATGCCACTGATCGAGATCCTCTTCGTGTTGGCCAACACTGGGCACGATGTCAACATGTTTCGATGATCCATCGGAGCGTCGGTTCCGAGATCGACTCAAGGGACTCGTCTCGTTGTCCACCATCGGTGACGAAGGGCTCCAGGGTCTCGGGATGTTGGTGACAATATGCTCCGAACATTTGCAGCCACAACCAGTAGGGCAGAACTGGAACTCCTGGTCACTTTCCGGCAAATCTACAGCGCTATTGGTTTTCTCATTATGTAGCTCTGGCGATGCCATTGAGAACCAGCCCCGATGGCAGCTAAAGCAACTCACATGTCCACAACTGAGACAAGGTGTGAGCATTCCGTCGACCACTTCACCGCAAATAACACAGGGAAGTTTGAGGGGAAGAGGCTGCTTCGGGTTACAATTTTCACAGATCGTGGGCGTAGGAACCCCCTTTATGTGGGTTTTGGCTGCGCTCTTCGTCTCGGACTGTGTAGTAAAAATTGACATATGAAGAGGACAGCCACAACTGATGCAATGCCGTTGAATTTCCAGTCCCTCGTTACCTGTTTCAGCAGCCAAACTTACCGAGCTGCTTCGCCCAAGGGTTGGCAAAGAGAGCGACGACTCCGGGCTACTATAGCCCCATTGACGGAAGTCAGTGTGGTTAGGAAGATTACTATTTCCACCAATCTTGAGGACTTCACTGCGCTGTATGGGAAGGCCCCATATTGATAACAGATGGGCGTACGCTATTCGATATGATCGATAAAGACAATCCTTATTGTTATCAATGAAAGAATTTTGAGTCGCCCCATTATTAGCTTCAAAAGCGTCACGATTTTTCAGGGTCACTCGTAGTTTCGCCCGTGGCTTCGAGTGTTCGGGCTTCTCAGGTCTTTCACTCTCCGTATCAGAATGTGTTTGAGAGGTGGGCGCAGTTGATGTGGTAAGGTAGTCGGGGACTGCTGATACAGGTTTTGAGGTGGAAGTACTCGTAGGCCATATTCCCCCAGTCGTGTTGGGGCTGCCGCCGGGGCTCTGCTTTTTCTTGGACAAAACATTGGCCGGTGGTGAGGCCGACGAGGGGCCAAAGGTGAAAGACCGAGATAGAGAAGAAGCAAGAACTGAACCAAGGCCTGATGCGCTACGTGGCTGAGACTGTTGGTCAGGTGAAGCGGCTATGGAAGTAGTATGGCCCATAGCCCTCCTCTCTGCTGCAAAGCCTGAAGCACGGGATGCCAACGGAGGAGTTGTACCAGTTGAATACGGAGGAGTAGAATCAGGACGCCAGATCTCAGAGGACGATCGTCCAGAGCTCTGCGTGATAGGCGTAGCATGGCTATCTTTAGGCGTCGATCCTAGGGGAGTCGTTGTGTGACACTTATTCGGTGAGGATGTATGACTGGAATAAGTATTTAATGGCAAGGGTTGATCCTCCAGTCTCTTTGACACTGTCCTGCTGTGATGATATTCGTCGCTGAGCGAGTCCTCGTGAGCCGGTTCATGCAAAACACAGCTGAGCATTGCAACCATTTGTATGTCCCCAATCCGTTCGAAATGCTCGAAGAGGGCAGGAACGAGCCATTTTCCTCCAAAAGGATGATCTCCCCATTGAATCACATTACCAACTGTCTCCTTTGGATGCTGATCTTGACTTCCCAGATCGTAACTCAGGTCCACCGCACTATCCTTTCTCTGCATGAGCTGGGGTCTTTCGCGGGAGTCTAGGCCAGATGCAGGGATAGATTTTTTGTTATTGTACAAAACCAGTTTGACAAGTCCCCAGATTCGGGCCAGCTCATAGTAGCCATGATCGAGAGCAACCGCAGCGTTATGGGCACATACATCTGTACCTTTGCCGCAAATAAGATATTTGTTTGCTAGCTCGCGTTTTGCTGGAAGTAACTCAGTGAAGTCATGAATAGATACGACATTCTGTGGGTTTTCGGACAATTTTGAAGTCATCATACCTACAGTTGACCTCTGGGAATTATCCGTGGACCGCGGCTTATAGAGTCCAAGACTGCCGGCACTACGCCATGTTTGAGGAGTTGGAAATCGATGTTGCAAGCCTGATAAGATTCCTGATGACCCAGAAGAGCTGGAAGTCTCAGCATCCGAGTCATCGGAGTAATCGGATGCGCCATCATCAGTACTAGTCATTGTACCCGTGGTTCGTGGCCCAGGTGAACTCGTCTGCAGACGGCCAAATCCCTCAAAGACTTTGTCTGCCCTCGATAGCCTCGTCATTTCCTTAAATCCTAGGTTTTCCAACAAAGACGCTGATTTGTCTTTCTTGGAGGGGAAAAAGCAGACTAAACGACCATCATTGGCCCAGAGTGCACCGCATGCCTTAGCAACAGGTACCATTACATTGGCATTGACTGGCCGCAGCAACTCAGAGCTCATTCCCAGTTCTTGACTCTGGGACAAACCTACTTCATCTTCGTCGCTTGACTCTTCCCCCTCTAGCTGGCCGCTGAGGGGAGATTTCACAGTTTCGGTCGTTTCACCCAAGATCCAGGCTATGCTTTCTTCTAAGCTGGTTTCCCCTAACAGGTAGCGAACAACTCCTTCGAGGCAGCCTCTCTTGTGAGAGAGGAAAGTTTCCGCAATTGTGCGCAATTCCGCCACAAGCTTGTTGGCAAGCTGGTCTGTGACCGCCGCGGTCTTTTGCACACTGAATGATGGCAGTGCAGTCCTTGGATAATCGACAGGAAATTTTATGTCCACTTTCAGGAAGAGCGAGTCGCCATCTGCCCCCCAGGGCCCATGCAGAGATATTGTCGCCTTTCGCTGCCTGACATCCACGGACTCAAAATCAACCTTGGTGAATTTCTCTCCCACATGTGTAATTTCGTCACCTAGTGTTTCAACATCCCATCCCGAAATTTTGACACCTCGCATCCAAGATATAGGATTCGTATCGGTCCGAATATTAGATCTGCCTTGCATACCAATTCTAGACTCCGTGTTACCTCCCTGGGTCCAAGGTCGACTGTACGGAACCGATATAGTATTTACCCCTAAAGCTCGGGATGAGCCGGGCGTTGGCTCTTGGAAAGCAGACAGAGAATCCGTATCATCATGCCCCCGACTAACATCTTCATCACGAAAACTCTTATAAACAGCGCCATTGCGAGTGAGGTTTAGGTTGGACATAAATGACTTCCCCTTTTCGTGACCAACGCCTCGCAGGACATCTGGATCAGCCCTATGTAAACGAAGTTCTCTATCAGTCCCCCAGGATACTAGCTGGAAGTCTCTGTAGTCAGTTCCATCCACCACGCCCCCGCGCGCTCTCCAGAGGAACTCCTTCACCTGGCCCTTATGCCCTGGGAAACTGTGTACTAGAGGAAGGTCTCTAACAGGGTCTGCACCCTCTCCAGCTCTGCGACTATACAGGTGAAGATCACTATTGCCTCTCTGTGGCATTGCCAATACACCCCATCCAAACGGTGTGTTTCTCGCACGCCAAACCGGAAAGGGAGTTCTGATGATCTTCTCCGGATCTTCACCTTCAACAGTGTAATCCCAAAACTTTATTGTCTTATCCAAAGCGCACGTCACAACGGCCCCCGGACGGACTCTGTTCCAATCAACACCGTAGATTTTGGTATCATGGGCCTCAATGGACCGAATCGGGTAGGCGCCTTTTCTCTTGTCCCATATCCTCAAGAATCTATCGTGAGAGCTAGCGATGACGTTCGGATCTTGTCTGTTCCATTTGACTTGAGTTGCACCGGCAAACCAATCCGAGAACGAGATGGCTGGTCGAGAAGGAGACCGCAGATCCCAGCAGTGGACAAAGCTGTCAACGGCACAGGTCGCTAGGACATCCGGGTGGTGAGCGGAGAAGTTTATATCCGTTATTGCACGGGTGTGAGCATGCAAGACATGTTCAATCGGGTTCTGCCATGATTTCATGCCCAAATTCCATACCAACGCTTTCTGGTTCGATGTGCTCGCAACCCAGTAATCTCTAGCAGCGAAGGGAGACCACTGAACATCTGCGACCTCCCATGATGTATGATGAGGGAGGTAGCGGGGCGGTGAATATGGTGAGTCCAAGTCGATGATATGAAGACCCTCCTTTGAAGCCAGAACTACGTCTCGTCCACATGGCGATATTGACATGGACCCCACGGGCTGTTCCACGTGAAAAGAGCTATCCTCGCCGAATGTTGGGCTTTCGAATGCCGACGTGAGCGGCCGGGGCTCACTAGGATCGGCCATAGTGTGGTTGATAAGCCCTCAGTGCTCAGGCTGCTCCCCTTGAGGGGGTTTTTACCGACTCTTTCCGAGTACCTTGGAGATGTGTGCCGGGATTCAAGTCTTCATACAAAGCATTAGTAGAAAAGATTGTACGACACTATGAAGCGGTTTCATTTCGGTGGTTTCGGAAAATGTTTCGTCAATTGTACGAAGTGAAGGTAACGTAAGAATTGTGTGCACACATTGCGCAATGATACACAACTAACTGAGTTTTGAAGAACAATTGTGAGCTAAATTGATGAGATGAAGTAGTATTTCCAGTGTTAAAGGTTGGCGCACGTGTACACTCATACATACAATGAAGAATGAGCCAGCACGATGACTTGTTCCCGGCAGCTACAACATCTCCGCAAGTTGAAGTTGATGTGGAGACGGTTAAGGCATCCCTATCGGTTCTAGACAGATAAGTTGCGCTCTTGGCCCATTTGCCTCCCCGTGAACAAATTCCGAAGGCGGTGAGCTCGAGTACCCCTCTGCCTGTTGAAACCTACTTGGTCTGGCTAACCTTCATTGCCGATAGGATCTTCCCGGCTGTGACTAAACGGTTCCTGCGGATCCTGGGGCCAACCCTGCATCATCTTCTCTTGTTGGAATTCGGTATCCATCCTGAGAAGTGCTTAGACCTACTGGTCATATACAGTGCGCAGGAGAAGAGAAAAAGAAGCTCAGACACCGAGTTCTAAGCCCCACCTTGGATAAAGACGCGGGGGTATTGCCTACATTTAAGTTCTGTTGGTTCAAGATGGCGTTGCCAAAGAGAATTATCAAGGAGACCGAGCGCCTTATGGCGGAACCGTAAGTAAATTTGGCGTCAGTCGGAACATAGAACTATTATTGATTGTTCTACTCTTGCTCTTAGAGTCCCGGGTATCAATGCCGTACCTCATGAGGAAAACTTGCGTTACTTCGATGTCTCGATCCATGGACCGGCGCAATCTCCATATGAAGGTATAGTCGTCAAACACTTTCGTCTAAAGAGCGAGACAGCGTGGTTGCTAACGGCCAGAAAGGTGGTATCTTCCGTCTTGAACTGTTCTTGCCCGAAGATTATCCCATGACTCCTCCCAAGATTCGATTCTTGACCAAGATCTACCACCCCAACATCGACCGTCTTGGACGTATCTGCTTGGATGTCTTGAAGAGTGGGTTCTCCCTGGGAACATTTTGGAAAATCAACAAGCTAATCTCCCTTAGATAACTGGTCCCCTGCCCTCCAAATCCGTACGATCCTGCTCTCCATTCAAGCCCTGCTTGGAGCCCCAAACCCAGATGATCCGCTTGCAAATGATGTCGCTCAGCGCTGGAAGGAGGACGAGCCCGCCGCGATACAAACTGCTAGGGAATGGACCAGAACACATGCCATGACTTAGATTATTGAGACGTGACTCAATAAAATTCCACTATGACGCAATATGAACCAATACGTTGTGATGTGACCATGACAAGAAAAGTTATCCTGCGAACCTAAGACTTGCAGGCAGTTGTCTTTTGGATCAGCCCCAAGCCATGCGAGAGATCTTATATCATTGCCATTCAAGAGAGATCGATGACTCCAACCTTAGCTCATGTCCAGTTTGTGCTCCTTTTCGACGAAGCCGTTGTTGTTTCAAGGCGCGCGATTATTCTTGATGTTTGCTATTGTCATCAGATCAGAGCTGCAGTTTGATAGAATCATTTACTTCTCTAGCGCTCTACATTACAATTATCTTTTCTTAACAGTTACTTTATAGAATCAGGTATTGCTTGAAATAAAACTATCAATTTTGGTTGTGGGCTTTTTTCCAGTCATCATACAGTAAAATCCTATGAAGGGAAGCTGAAATAAAAGCCACTGCATAACCTTGCGTGTATTATATTCATGATACTCGAAGGCCCATGTCCAATGGAGATCACAGTACAGTTCATTGGCCAGTATACTTCCACATCCAGTATATTGATCAGAAACAAAGAAAAGAGAAATGAAAAATCCATCAGGGGAAGCCCAAAGGTTACTATACTACATCCGATAGTGTAGAGATGAATTCCCCTGCAGCCACGGTATATAGCGTGCACTCGCCATTCACTAGTCCCCCAATGCGAATCCAACCCGCAAAAGTATGAAAATAGTAAAGAAACCCCCAAGACCCAAGGTCAAGTTTCCCTTCAATGAAAAAGATTTCCTTAAACACTCGCAATAGTACATCTAGTATCCTCCACCAGCAACTAGTAGTCAAACACGACCATCCAAACAACCACAAAAACAAACAAACCGCCATGAAACACAAGGCCAAACGCAAATCCAAGGGGAAAGGAATATCCAAACTCAAGAAAGTCCACCCCAACAGAAACAAAGACAGGTTAGAATACAGAGTCTCATCCGCTCCCCTTTGCTCTCTGATCTCATCATGTGGTAGGGACGCCTCTAGTTCCTTAACCAGGAGGCAAACCCAGACATAACCTCAGAAGACCTCACAGCCCAACTCGGAACAACCCTTAGCCTCGACGGCACTACCCCCAAGACCAGCGACATTAACGCAGCAACGGAGGAAAAGCCAGGTGAAGGCAACATCAGCGCCACAAAGGAACTACCCAGAATAGGCTCGTTCAAAAGACGGTTGAAGGCGACCTTCACTGGTAGCCCCTTGAAACAGCCCGGCAACCCAAACAGGCACAGCTGCCATATTCACTCTCGGAGGAAAACGGGTCGTTCGCAGCGGTCTGGTCCAGTCACTGCTAGTTTTACGGGCAGCAACACAACGGGGGGTATTCACAGTAGCCCGACAAAGAAGTCCCCTCAGGCTGCTGCTCTTTCTGTTCTGAGATATTTGAGATATATTAGGGCTAATAACGATGCGTTTCTTTTGCGATTTCTTGGTTGTGCTGGGTTGGTTTCTGATATTGGTATCGTTGAGACTATATCTTTCTGGACCTAGATTTTCTAGAGTCAGAGTCGTCGGGCAAGAACGGCTCTCTGATCCCTATGGAGGGCGCGAAGCAGCATGTGTTGGGAGCAAACCCTTCAGATAGAAAGTCTCCATGGGTAGAAAACCAGGATACCAAGAAAAGGGATCTCAAAAAGCAGGTTAGTTGACCTTGTTGTATACGAGGTTGATACAAAGTGGCTAACAATATCAGATTGAGCACGTCCACAGTCTCACCGGTACTCAAGTGAAGACCGCATCTCCCACTGATACCAAATCGCGACGCAGAGCGGACAATAGCCGAGTATGGAATACCGTGAACTTGAGGTGCACTACCTGTCGTGGTAACTGTCCGGTCTGCGGCGTGGCATGCTGCAAATACGCAGACGCCCAGCAGACCATATCCAAGACAGAGTCAAAGTCGGAAAAGGCCGACCATGCGAGGCAGGGCTTGCAAATGATTGAAGGGCTGGGATCGCATGTCAAAGATATGAGCACGTTTTCCCTATGCAGTGAGCCCGGCGGCTGTGGTAGACATGTTTGCCCGAATTGTTGCGGCAGATGTCCAAGTGTTATATGTGGCGATATCCAATGCAAGGTGATATCCCCCCTGCTATCTCTACTGTGTCCAATCGGCATACGAGTATTTGGTGTTAACAATATACTTGCTATAGGAATGCAAGCCTAACCCCTGGGGAATCTGCGATTGGCACGATTGAGATGGGATATAAACCGGCTTTACTACGAAATACATACTAACATAGGGCCCTTGATCCGATGAAAAGTGCTGAGAGCTTCAATGGACTTTAAAAAAAAAAGAACGAAGGTTGATGCATGCGAAGATATCTGGTCTTATTTCGAATGTCTCGAAGCCAGAATCTATATGGACGAGGGTACCTTCGATGAAATTTTCATGATGTAAACAAAGAAACAAAATAATAATACACGAAAATTAATCTAAGCACCATTAATATTTAATCCATAACATCGTAAATGACCTATTATCCCCAAAAACCCATACCCACCCCGAGATGTCTCATGGAAGTTGAAGTTGAAAACGGGGAAGGGCAGACGAGGTCACGTGCTGCACTTTAGCGAGGCTCCGCACCGCACCAACAATTGTGTCAGCGTTTCGCGAACAGCCTCGCCGCAGCGACCGAAGAAACGACTCAACCACCCAACGCCAACCGACAACATCTCGTTGCGCATCTCCGACGTTCAAGATGCGTACCTACGACGATTCTTTCAGCGGTCAGAAGATCTACCCTGGAAAGGTGCGTTTAGTCCACTTCCGCAACAGGCAGATTTCCATATCGAACATTCGAATCCCTTCGCCTAGGCTAGCCCGAGCCAGCCTTATTCTATCCCCATACAAAACCAAAAAAAAAAATAAGAAGATTTGAGAACGAAAGTGTTGACATTTGTTGGATAATGATAGGGTAAGCTGTACGTCCGTGGCGACAGCAAGATCTTCCGCTTCCAGAATGGAAAATCCGAGTCCCTTTTCCTCCAGCGCAAGAACCCCCGCCGCATCTCCTGGACTGTCCTCTACCGTCGCCAGCACAAGAAGGGTATCTCTGAAGTCAGTACCGCCAAACTTTCCCTATGGTTACAGTTATTTCTTTGGTTTCCCGGACGGGTCCGACGGGACAGTATACGGTCCGGTGATGGAGCATGGACATGTCGATGAGACGATGAGGAAATACCGGAAGGAACTGGGATATATCTGCAAGTGACGCAGCGTGGGACAGGACCAGAAATGCTGACGGGATATTTTTCAATACAAACAGGAAGTCGCTAAGAAGCGTACCCGCCGTGTCGTCAAGTCCCAGCGTGCTATCGTCGGTGCTTCCCTCGAAGTGATCAAGGAGCGCCGCAACCAGCGCCCCGAGGCCCGTGCCGCTGCTCGCCAGCAGGCCATCAAGGACGCCAAGGAGAAGAAGGCCGCTTCCGAGAAGGCCAAGAAGGCCAACAACGCCGCCGGCAAGGGCACTGCCCAGCGCATCCAGAGCAAGCAGGGTGCTAAGGGCTCCGCCCCCAAGGTCGCCGCCAAGTCTCGTTAAGCGGATTGGAAGCGGTTTGGCTTGGGCTGGGGAGTAGGAAGGAATTTGGGAGCTGGAATTTGTGTTTTCCTTCACAAAATTATATGCAATAAATCGGCGTATGTGCGGACGAGATTCCCGTACGGCTCTCAGATAACCTCTTATGATTGTGCGCCATGGTATTTACCAGGAAATGGAAAAATGGATGTGACATGATCGCCTTTTTTGTCGCTCTGGGCCTGTAGATTCCTGTACGGGTTTTTTAGTTTACGAAGTGACATAATGTCATAATTGGTTTTAGATTGTTCTCAGGATATTCCTTTACCTTGTAAGGTCTCTGTCCAATACATGCTCCCGTTCGTGGTTGGCTATGTAAAGAGCTGCCTGGTGCCTGCGCGACTATTCTTCCTACGTGACGGTACGAATAATAGACTATCTTTACCACAATCAGCCTTAGATCCATACTCGAATATCGACATTATAGCATTATTGTGATCCTCTAATATGTTGTCTATGAAATGGATGGCAGGAACACCATCCTAACTCTATCCAATGGAGAATGCTCGCGAATACCTTTGGCAATCAAGTCAAGAAGAGCATCGACATCTCCTGAATATACCAGCTTCTCGAAGTCCGACCATGAAGAGGGGGTTCACTAGTCGGGAGCCACTCGTTCCATGCACCGTCAAGTGGCCACCCCTATGTCGAGTAACCCTGAATGAATCGGTCCCGAAAGCAGCCCAAAATGTGCGAGCCAATTCGCCGAGCAACTGTGTCCCGAACATCAGGCTAAACCCGAGCCAAAATTCTTGGGAAGGTCATTCATGAATTATGAAGACCCCAGACGAATCCTGAACTATTTATCAGAACGCCAATAGAAGTCCCTTAATCACAGATCTCTAAATTTTTAATAGTAATGCGCCATTTCCAGGCCGGCACGCTTAAAGCCACACTTGAGGTAAAAGCCCTCATTGTGTTCCGAGCAGTCAAGAATACTCTAAGAACCAAATTAGCAACGAGAACATCCCAGAGAAAAGGGGGTGATGTTTCGATCGTACCTTGTAGCAACCAACGTTGGCAGCCACATAGTCCAAAGCCTGAATGATCCGCAAGCCCAGCTTCTTTCCCTGCTGCGACTGATCAACGGCAATGTCTTCGATATGTCCAACCATGCCGAGGGAGTGGATGAACTTCCGCTCGACAAGCAAACTACCGGTACCGACGACACGGTCGGCAGTGTCACAGATAACAAGCAGATAATATTCGTCATTACGGGCAGAGATCCAGTCGAACCGCTGGTTCCACTGTTCCTCGGTGATATCACCGACGGTGGTCAGCACACGGAGGACATCGAGGAAACCCCGTTTGTAGTCGGAGCGGCGAACGGGGCGGATTGTGTAGCCTTCTGGGAGAGCGGCGACCACTTCAGGAGAGATCAGGGAGACCGAGAAGAGAGGGGCGTCCTCAGTTTGGGAGTTCATGGTGGCTTTTGTGGTAGGGACCGCGACGGGGGTGGGAGCAGAGATGGTGGTGGTAAGGTTGGTCATCGTGGTTAAGTAGAGAGTTGTTTCGAGTAGCGGGAAGTCAAGGTAGCGAGCCGGAAAGATTGGATCTTAATCTGGATGATCGGTGGAACTAATTCGATCACTGTCCGCTGCGCGTTTTAGGGGTAAATAGACTATGCGGTGTGAAACAGTGGGGGTCGGCTCCGAATAATCTATGTTTCAACCGAACAGGAAAGATTGAACGAGGGACTGCAATGAGAGAAAGAGCGAGTCTTCTGTAGATCGTCAATGAACTGCAATACTATCGAATGGTGAATCTTTGGAAGAAGGAAGTAAGAACAGACTGAAGGGGGCGAGGGGCAATCGAGTATTTATCGATAAACCAAAATTACTTACCCTACATTTATTTTAAATTTTAAGGTTGGGACCTGAGGCGCTCGATACCAAAGTATTGAAAAACAAAACGAAAAAAAATCCCTCAATATTGAGACCAGACACAAAGGGTAAGATTAAGAAAAGGAAAAAAAAAATTCTTCGAACGCCTTAAGCTCAGCCTCTTTGTCTTGTACAGGGGTATCTCAGAACTAAGATATGCATGCATGGAATCGAGCTACTAATAAAATCCTGTTATTCTACAGGGCATTGGAGGAGCGCACTATCCCATTGGCGCAGCTACCAATCGCATTCCAAAAATAACTTCAGGAAAAACAACAAAAAAATAATATCTTATTCTCCACCAATTCTAAAAATAAATTCATACCATAGCATTTCGATCAGTATACACTACGTACTTACTACGTACATCAAGACATATATATAAAGATGCTAATTTCGCTATATTTCATACTAAAACAGGCAACCTTCAGCCCTTTTTGTCATCCAGGTATCAAAACGTCCACCTTTATTTCTTCTCCTTAGGAGCCAGCATCAGCTCAGGGCGGACATGCTTATCGAAGTCCTCTTCGCTCAGAGCTTTGAGCTCCATGGCACTCTGCTTCAGGGTAAGGCCCTTCTTGTGGGCGTTCTTGGCGACCTTGGAGGCCATGTCGTAGCCGATAACGGGATTCAAGCATGTGACAAGCATTAGACTAGGAAGGAGTTAGCTTAGTTCAATCATGCGGTTGGGCGTATAAACGAAGAAACGACATACCTCTCGTGGAGCAGACTGTTGATTCTCGGCTCGTTCGCCTCGAGACCGTGCACCAGGTTCTTCTCGAAGCTCTTCATGCCATCCGAAAGGATGCGCGAGCTGTGCAGAAGGTTGCGAATCATAACGGGCTTGAAAACGTTGAGTTCGAACTGGCCGTTCATGCCACCAACGGTAGCAGCGACATGGTTACCCATAACCTGCGCGCAAATCATGGTGAGGGACTCGCACTGGGTGGGGTTCACCTTTCCGGGCATGATAGAGGAGCCGGGCTCGTTCTCGGGAAGAACCAGCTCGCCCAGACCGCAGCGAGGTCCGGATCCGAGGTAACGGATATCCTGGGCGATCTTGAACAGGGAGCAGGCAAGGGTGTTCAGGGCGCCCGAGGCCTCGACGATCGAGTCGTGGGCAGCAAGGACCTCGAACTTGTTGGGAGCAGTCTTGAATTCAGTGCCGGTCAACTTGGTGACTTCGGCAGCAATAGCCTCGTCGAAGCCCTTGAAGGTGTTCAGGCCAGTGCCGACAGCAGTTCCACCCTGGGCGAGGTAGCGGAGGTGGGGGAGGGTGTTCTCGACGCGCTCAATATTGCGGTCGAGCTGAGCAACGTAACCGGAGAACTCTTGGCCGAGGGTGAGTGGGGTAGCATCCTGCAGATGGGTACGACCGATCTTGATGATTTTCTCAAAGTTCTCTACCTTCACCTGAAGGGCATCGCGAAGGCTCTTGAGGGAAGGCAGTAAGGTGCTCTCGAGCTCCAAAACAGCAGCGATGTGCATAGCGGTCGGGAAAGAGTCGTTGGAGGAGGCAGACATGTTCACGTGGTCGTTGGGATGCACGGGCTTCTTAGATCCCATCTTGCCACCCAGAATCTCAATGGCACGGTTCGAGATGACCTCGTTGGAGTTCATGTTGGACTGAGTGCCGGAGCCAGTCTGCCAAACGACGAGGGGGAAGTGGTCCATGAGCTTGCCTTCGGCAACCTCGGCGGCAGCCTGCTGGATAGCCTCACCAATCTTGGGGTCTAGCGCACGTAAAGTGAACGTTAGGTTTATCTTAGGTTGACATGTTAAAATGGGCTTACCAAGGCCGAACTTCATGTTCACAGCAGCAGCAGCACCCTTCAGGATACCGAAAGCCTTGACAACGCCCTCGGGCATGCGGTCCTGGGGCTGGTTGATGTCAAAGTTACCCAGGGAGCTATTTTCGTATCAATTAGCCTCCGTATGTATACTCTTGCTCATGGGTGAGCTTCTTGAGACGGCCTCTTACCGCTGGGTCTGGGCACCCCAGTACTTGTCGGCGGGGACCTATTATGATCTCCAATTAGACCTTTTAAAGGCAACTAGGTATAGAACAGGAGATATACCTACCTCAATCTCACCGAATGCATCGGTTTCGACACGGGTTGCCGAAGCCTGTGTGGGAAAGAGCCGTCAGTATTGTGCGTCCACAGTCGTCCTCTTCCTCTAAAAGCGAAGCCATCGCCACAGCATTGAACCCGAGAGTACAGTGACTAGACATGCTCCCGTCATCAAGCCATGTATGCGTACCATTCTTGCGGTTGTACCAAAAGCTCTCTTGCTGGAAATGGTGTTGAGAGACTGAAGGCGGGGGAGCTGGAGTTGTCGGCTATTGGTGCTTAAAGAGCGACGGCAAGCGAGAGAAGCGGGGGGACGGGCAGCACATGCTAAAGCAGAGCGCGCGACTGCGGGGGTGCTTCGAGATGCTACTTGCGCCAGAGAAGCCATAGAGCGCACCGCGGCTCGGGAGGAGTTGGAGGATGTCAACATGACGGAGCTGATCGTAAGATAGTTCTTAATTTAGCTTCGCACTCGATTGGTCAATGGCTCTCGGTAGGGTAGGGTAGGGTAGGATATGGAATGATCAATGGTCTGATATACATACCTTCTATTATCTATGTCTATATGAATCACAGTAAAAGTACAAGAACAAAAGGGAGGAAAGGAAAGCAAAATCGGACAATTAATCCATCGCTTTTCCGATTCCGCTGCCGAAATCCCCCGGCCCGGTAACGCGATGACCATACACAACGGACAGTTAACCTCTTAAGAAAATCCCGGTTCTGTACGGTATGGTAACATTTCTCGCCGGGTAAACCATGGCCCAAGGTCCTCTATACTATGGATGCACTGTACGGAGTACAGTACTTAATACTACCGATCACACTGGATTTCTGTCTTTCTCTCCTGGGCGGAGTACAGATCTAATAGCAGCTTGAGTTAAGTAGCCCAAATTAAAAGCAGTCTCAGTTAACTATGTGGAGTATATGTAAACTATGCCTATTTAAATATATAGAGACGTAGATGTCGTTCTAACTATATTATTCTTCTATGATCTAATTTATTGCTCAAATTATTGCATCTTTGTAGGCCATAAAATACTAGAGATAGATTAAATCTTATTTATTGTGAGCCACATTGACTTTCCTGACCTAGAATTGGCGGAATTGTTCGCTTGATTGATGGAGACATCCCCAAATTGTGAATCAGGATGATGACGCTATGGCGAACTCTTTTATAATTCTGTAATGCGATGTATTTGGCTGGTTTTGTTCATGATAGTATCTCGGGCCATACTGACTTGAACGGCGTATATCTATAAAACTATCAACTTGATCAACTTGCTCGCAAGTAAGCTATAATCCTAAAATCTACTATCACTTTTCCAAACAAACCTCTTAACTTAGAATAGGCCCTTGCCTACATGACCTATGAGCTCTCATCTTAACCGTGTCATGTCTGAAGTTAATTCTGTAATAATGGCATTGACTAACTTCTGTGTATGTTCCTTTCCAGAATCAACGGACACAGAAAACATACTCTTGCAGGTAAATATACAGACTCGCTTAGAATTTTAACCCAGAGTGGAGCCTGTGACCTTGTATACCAAAAGCTCTTTATGGTTCTTGGTATAGTCTATCATAAGTCCGGCTGGTGGTGTCAATCTGGAACATGTCCTCGCCAGCTGGTTGTTCCGACAAAACATCTATTGACAGATCAATTCACAAAAAGCAAGAGATTCTAAAAAGGTTCTGCTTAGTTCCATATACCAAGGCTATCTAAACTTTTCATAGTTCAATGTGCCGCGTCAATATCTTCTTATTATCAAAATAGTTTCTTCTCACGAATTGGACTGTGTATTTCCTACAATATAGATATAGGCTTTTACGTAGCAAATATCAACATCAAATACTTCATTAACAGAGAAAGCAACCGCGCGTATTTCTCACTCATGCCAGCCTATCATCTTTATAACTTTTAAAACTATTGAGATTAGACTCAGTATTTTTTTTTTTTTTTTTTTTTATTTTTTTGCAATGAGCTCATTTCTCTTGATATATTCCAGGTTATTGTTAGTTTACTTACTGACCAACGTTACCCTTGTACTATGTGAAAATATTGGATAGGCTTAGGCTGGGTATGCCAAGTTTCAACATATATAGACTAGTTAGGTATTCTGCATATCAGTTGTATATATTCAGAGTGAGTACTATCAACAGTTTCTAGCCAAGCAAAATTGATCCTAGGCCAATACTGTATTTCTCTCAAACATAAACAATGTGGTCAAATATTTCCTGGGAGAACGTTGGGTCCGAGAAGGCTTCTATGGGCGATATTATTTCTTGTATGGATTGGGCATGCAGTACTTGGTGGCTTGACTAGATTGTCACAAGTAGATAAGGTATAAGTGAAATAATGCTTTCTATGTCACGCCTCTCTAAGTCACCTCTAGACTTGACTCAATAGCGACAGACGTTTAACTGACCTGGTAAGGCGTTCAGTCACCTGTCTGACTAGGTATGGGACACAATATGCCTAGTCAAAGCTAGCCTTGGGCTGCGTCTTAGTGAGTCAGACTATCCTGGTAGTACTATCCTAGCGCTTAAGCTAGGGTTCTTGGGAGATCTCTTATCATTGACCTTGTCCTGTTGATCATCCTACACCTGTCCTCCTACGTCAGCTATCCCGCTTCAAAGGAGCCACAACCATGTTGCTTAATAAACAAGGCAAAGTATGTTTTACAGAAAAGCATATTAAGGTGCTTCAGTTCCAGTCAAGAGGGACCTCCAGCTCTAGTATCTAGCTAGGGGAACCGCGGCATATAGACAACTGGCGTATGTTGAACCAAAACACAGTTATATCCACGAATCCTGAGACTGGCTGGGAAAAATACCTGTAAGGTTTCAGGTAAAAGATATAAATTGGGCACTTGCATAGAACCGGCGCATAATCGAAAATTCAATGACAGGTAAAAGAGCTACTGAAGGGGTTATTATCTTAGGTTTACCAATTCTAGTAGTATGCCTAGCCGGAACTCTCTCGTTTTTGGCTAGATGGAGGTGACACATATGTGGTTTCGGCAGAATGTAATCATTCTTCTTAGGGATGTATGCGAAAAATACCCAAAAAGTGGTTGCTGTTTGGCTGTGTCTGAAAGGCAGTTATAGCTAGTACCTGAACATGGGAGGGGAGGGAGAGTTTTTGAATGGGCCTAGGAGCGATACTGCAGATCGTGCAACACATATGGATACTATCTATAATATCGTCTTGATTTGTTCGTCAATTCATTGGTCGGCGAAATAAAACCAATAGAACTAGCTTTCTGAACCAAGATGGGGGGAGCTGCTACTGGTATGAGGTAGTATGAGGCACCATAGGCCTGCGCGTCATTCCTCCTCGACAATTAGCGGTCTCCAGCTTCTCCGCATACGCTTCTTCTTCGTCTCGAAGAAGTTACTCATAGTTTGCTTTAGGGTCAAAAAACGGACTCTTGGCTTTCCTCCTTCAGTAATGCGGTATACGTCACCACCTATAGCACGATCCGAGGTCAAATATTTCGACGGATTTTTTCTGAACTCTTCAATTGGCATTTTCATGTGTATGAAGATGACCTACATTGTATTTGCTGTAGCGCTCGACGTAGGTCGAGTAGAAACGAGCGAGCAGCTGGGGAGGAACGTTGTTTGTAATGTAGCGGTTGAATGAGGGGTGTAGACGGGATGAATGCAGGTTTTCCCTGATACTTCTTGATGTCGATCAATGAAGATTATACAATAAAATAGATCGATATAATCTCGAAAGCACAGATCTCTACGGCGAAGGGACTCATTCGATAGTGGATATACATATATCTCCCTCTGTTATCAGCCGGCATGCTCTCGAATCGGAGCAGGTTGGTCCTCCATATAAATCCAGTCAGCAGCATACCTTCTTCCCGCAATCTGTCTTTACTCCATCTACTATCAGGCCCTGGACGGCCTTACCACACATCATTAATTGGACTACTTCGATGAACTCGGGGTAGACTATCGAGAAACTTTATGTATGTGGTCATCTGGATTGATAATTTGCTCATGCTAAAACATCTCTTTTGAATCCGGTCTATGTCCCCGTAACAGTATGAAATAAGATATCCACTCGAGACATAAACCATTCCACACCCTGGTAGGAAATGTTGCATATGGCTGGTCAGTCAGAGACGATGTCGCTAGCTATGTCATTAACTCTGTCTCTACCGGTGCCAACCAAGGCATTTCCTGAAAGAAGAAAAAGCTGTAAGCGAAGGAGGGAAAACAAAAAAGGAAAAGAAAAAGGATTACTGAGTATTGTAGATAGTACTCCCCCTCCATCTGTCATGATCTAATTCGTTAAACCTAGAAAAACAACCCTTTGGATGGGGTTGAAGTAACCCTGAGATGGAAGAACCATTCACCTGATAGGCGAAATCCTCTATACTAGGTAGGTCTCTCTTAGGGTCAGGTGCTCTGAATATACATGCAGCATTGCCAATAATGCGTGTGATCTCAACAGCATCATCATTGAAATGGATTTAACAAAGAGAATACTTCGCTCTTGACCAGTCAGAGCCACTCTATCTCTATGGGACGACCCACAATGGATTAACCTTCACTAAGCGCGATTTTCCGTCCGGTTAAGGCAGGAGATGGCAAAAGGTGATGAAACACCCAAAAGAGAAGAAAAGGAAAAAAAAGGACCCGAACATAGTATTTAATATTAGCGGTTCACTAGGCCGGCGGTATCGGCCAATGCCACTACTAATGTATCACACTAACCATTCAGTCAAGCAGAAATCCATTTCTGTTATTTAATTATTTATCTTGGCGGTATAGACAATTCCTCGCCCTCTACGTACTCCGTACCTACTATATCTAACCAGAAGCTGCTCCACTTCTTTTTTCAAACCCTTGTTCTCCGCCACCCGAAAATTCCCCAGAGAGAGACCAATTGAGTGAACTTTCGTGAGATTACTTACTATATAACGTCATAACCCACCATGACTGTTCTAAGCACCTTAGCCCCGGTGCCGGCGGACGAGATCTTTGCCTTAAACCGCGCCTACGCCAACGATAACTACCCCAAGAAGGTCAGTCTGGGCGTGGGTGTCTACCGTACAGATGATGGCAAGCCATGGCCGTTGCCTGTCGTGCGCGAGGCCGAACAGCGCCTGCTTGCCGACGACAACCTCTTCAGACATGAATACACCGCTATCGAAGGCGACATTCCCTTCCTCGAGCTGGCTCGAGACCTGATGTTCGGATTTGATGCGAAGGACACCTCGGAGAAGACCAAGTCGACCAAGGGCCGCATCGGCTCTGTCCAGGCCGTCGCAGGAACCGGAGCCAACCACCTCGGCGCCGTCTTCCTCTCACATCTCATGAAGCCTAAGAACGTCTGGCTCTCCAACCCGTCTTGGGCCAACCACTTGACCATCTGGGAGCTCGCGGGCGTCCCACGGAAGACATACCCGTACTACAAGGCCGCCACCCGCTCCTTCGACTATGAAGGCATGATGGCCACCCTCGAAGCCGAGGCCCAACAAGGAGACGTCATCCTTCTTCACGCCTGCGCCCATAACCCCACCGGTCTCGACCCAAACAAGGAGCAATGGAAGGCCATCGCCGACCTGTGCGAGCGCAAGAAGCTCTTCCCCTTCTTCGACTCCGCCTACCAGGGCTTCGCGTCTGGGTCTGCAGACGAGGACGCCTGGGCCGTCCGGTACTTCCTCAACGAGAAGCCCTCAATGGAAATGTGCGTGGCTCAGAGCTTCTCCAAGAACTTCGGTCTCTACGGCCAGCGTGTCGGTGCCTTCCACTACGTCCTGAACGACGGCTCCCAGAACCTTCGCGACATCGTCGTGAACAATCTCTGCCACTTCATCCGCGGAGAATACTCCATGGGCCCCACTGCTGGCTGCAGCATCGTCAAGAAGGTCCTGACAGACGACGAGCTCACCACCCGGTGGCATGAGGATCTGAAGGTCATGAGCTCCCGCATCAGAACTATGAGAAAGGCGCTGTACGATGAGCTCGTCAGACTCGAAACTCCCGGAACATGGAAGCACATCATTGAACAGGTAGCTATCACAACGTCCACCAAACACGCAGGATGAATACTAACCATCTCCCCCTCCAGAACGGCATGTTCTCCTACACCGGTCTCACCCCCTCCCAAGTCTACGCTCTCAAGGACAAGTATCACATCTACCTCCTCAAATCCGGTAGAGCCTCCATCAGCGGCCGTAAGTCATCGTCCCCTCCCCCTGCACAGCAAAACCCCATCTCCGATACTAATGAGGATGCTCACAGTAAGCGAGAAGAACGTTGCCTACGTAGCTCAAGCTATTGACAACGTCGTCCGCAACGTCAACTAAACAAATCACATTACGATGACGATATCAACGAGGAATGGAGCCACAAGAAAAAAAGAAAAAAAAAAAGAAAATTTTTAAGAAATACGACAACCCGCGACGCCCAGTACATATCCAGCATATCTTTGTCATGTATATGATGGTTCGAAACATATCGGCGCAATAGTTAGCATTCTTTGCTTGCATTTTAGGCGATAAGTTCCTTTGCCGGGGTCGAACTTGTAGTTTCATGTGGACCTTGTGTGTACTAACTGTGCTTTGATGAGATAGATGTATATCTTAGATTTATGACATTTCTATTTCGTGTGAATGATTATTGATGGTTATGAACCGTGGGATCTGTTAAGGCTGTACTACTATGTAGATGGAATACTGTTTCAGATGAATCAAGCAGCATTAGCAGCTACCCCTATAGTACAAGCATATAACAGTGGAGCAAGAAGGTAAAATATGAACCGTAAAAAGAGCATACATTAGAAAACGTCGTGCCGATAAAGACTCATCTACTGGCAAACTGGCTATACAATTACAGGCTCCGATGGAATCAATGTCTTGAATAGAATAAGAGAAATGGAAACAGGGAGAAAAGAAGACGTAAGGAAACCGCTCACATGGACCCATTAAAGAGGAACTTCATTGAAGTCCCCTTCGCCTTCTTTCCCCTTGCCCTTCTTCCCCTCATTACTTGAAGACTCCTCTTTCGTTTCGTCGGCTTTCTCTGGTGTACTTTCTTCCTTCTTTTCCTCATAGTCGGCCTTATCCTCCGCCTTCTCCGACGAGCCAGCTGTCTCCACAACATCAGCCTCCCCATTCTTCTCGGCATGACCGTTTGGAGCCACAGGGGTCGCCTCCTTGGACTCCACAGCCTCATCCTCATCCTTAGGAGGGGGAGGAGGAGGAGGCTGTTCATCACCAGACTCGGACTCCGTATCCTCAGCCCTCGGTTGACCGCTCATACCAGCCCCAGGGAAAGGAGTAATCGGAGGTTCACCAACCGACTCCTGCCTCTCTCTTTCGCGCGTAGGCTGAGGCTGTAAGCTAAGCCTAGATTGCGACTGGATATGGTTCTGAGTATTGGCAGTCATAGTAGACATAGTACGCTGGTGCTGGGAGGAGGCATGAATAGGGCCGAGCTGCCTGGCCTTGGGATCGGCATTTAGATAGTACCCACGAACGCTGACGATAGTACCCTCAGCCTCACAAGCATCGACCCACTCCGGCACGACGACTGGAATATTCATCTCAACAGCCTTCTCCCACAGCGGGCCCCGCCCCTCCGTGCAGACAAAGTGTGTCGTGTCGATGCGGACCGTATCGATCAGCTTACCCCCAATGCGATCCAGCGCAGCACCCAAGGCCTCCTTCTGCTGCGGCGGGAGCACGCCCGCGGTAACCGTGATACCGGAGAGATCGGTCATCTTGTGTGTGCGACACGTCAGCTTTTCCGACTGGTATGTGCCGGCGGTTGTGCGCAAAACCAGGTGGAAGGTGTACTCGGTGTGGATGGCCAGGCCGCTGATCTTGGTGCTGCGTGTCTCAAGGGGTCGCGGTATTGAGCCCGCCTTGGAGCCATTGCGGTAGAGGGAGAGGGATTTCAGGGATGCCGTGGCGAGGTCGATCGGGTCCCATTCTAGCACCAGGGAGGTTTGGGTTGCGTTGCGGAGGCGCAGGATCGGTGGGGAGGGAGTCTTGACGCCGTATGTATTCAGGATACTTTTTTGGAGAGATTGGAATCCGGCAGCGCTGGCTTCTTCCGCGGAGTGGTTGCGCGCTACTGTGATGTCGACGATGCTGCCGGATGTGATGTTGTTGGGGAGGAGGACGGAGGGAAACTCAATCTGAAGTTGTAGTGTTAGTATTTGCAAAATGGGTGAGATTTAGAGGAGCCGCGAATCTAGTGGCATCATTCCATGCTCGAACGGATGAGTTAGGAGTAGGGAGGCCTCTGGGAAGGGATGAAACAGTCGCATACGTCAATTGCAGCGAGAGGGGACGACGTACCAGTCGGTTGTCCTGTGTCAACAGGACGGCGACTCCAGCATCTACCTTGCCTACTGTCAAGGAGACCAGCATTTTGGAGGATAAAGAAGGAAAAAATAAACAGTTAGAGATGACGCATAAGAGAAATGGTAATGGGTGACAGTGAAAGAGAGTGTGGATTGATATCTTGTTGAAGGTACGTGCTACTACTGTTGTTGTCTCCAGGCCCCGAGAAGATCGGCAACTTAGCGAACATGCCAAGGAGGCAGTGCCGCGCGTTATATCTCTCCTGGTGAATGTCCTCCACTATTCTTGTCTATTCAATATCGGCTTGATATCCGGAAACTCTACATGCCTTGACAGAAGACAGGTTCGCACTAATGATACATCTGAAACCATTGTTGTCGTTAATGCGCTTTGGAAATGCGGAGATGATACAGCCAAGCATCCCATACCAAAAACATCGCACGACCACGATGCCCTGAATATATATACATCATCATTAGATTAATTACTAGTAATAGATCTGGTGTTTTCATTTTGACACCTCGGCGGCCTGGTCTTGTGGCGATTTCGCCCGATTGCCTTCATTGATGTTTTGTATGAAGGAGTCTACAAGAGTGTTCATTTCTGCTTGTAGAGTAGGATAATCTTCATGGACACACCGTGGGCGGATAAAGATATCGACTGATCCTACCAAATTGTCATTTTCTCCTTTTGATATCCCAGCGCTTTCATCGATGTTCGGCCCTCTCCTTCGGCCCTCAGCATCAAAGCCACGCTCTTTCAGCGCGCAGCGAAACGCGAGTCGGACTCTCCGTGCACACCACGACCGAATCACTCGCTTATGTTGTGTTAAATGTTGTGTAGATACCTTCCACCATAATGTATTCCGATCACGGTTGTCGTATAAGTGTTTGATTTTGAAACGGATGGGATTGATCGGAGATGCTAGGTACCGGAGAGCAACAGGAGATATGATATGTTTCGGTAAATACCGCAGAGTAAGAGTATTTGTCGAGTTGAGGAACTTCATGTCTAATGTGACACTGTAGTAAAACGCCTCGCTCTTGCGGCGAGGTGGAACGGGAACCTAAGGCACTGATGCTAAACGGTGTCACTGTAAAGCGTTGCATTCATTGTTCGCTTCGAAGACACTAGCCCATTTAGCAGTGGTAGGAAGCAATGCGCAGATCCTTCGCCCCGGAAATTTTCAAAGAAATAAAAGGTCAAAGAAAGATTCTTTCTTCGTGAGAGAAACATCCAATTCCACCCAAATCGGATGATTTCCATTTCTTTTTCTGCCGAAAGAAATATCCGAGGCGGTGAGAAAAATCGAGTACTATTGGTTGACCCCTGTGGCGCGCCTTAGGCAGACACTCAGGCCGCCACGCCACCAGCAGTCCCCCCACCGATTATATATTCAGAAAAGCGTCGAAATTACTTCCCGCCTACTCGACACTCCCCCACTTTCACTACCCTTGGTCCTTTTGGGACATATACCATTTCTCCTTCTTCCATATCAGACCTTCTGATATTGCATCGAGTGGAAAGTTATCGCGGTTAGCGAATTTCCGTCATGCCCAAGAATAAGGGAAAGGTAAGATTGAGATTCTTTTGAAACAAATCGCCCCCCGCTTTTGTTAGACTTTTCAGTGCCTCCCTTGTGGGCGCCAGTATGGCACCATACCACCTTTTGGATCACCAACCCCCTTAATTGGGAGGTGATATCTAGGCACACAAGTTACTGGAGACTCTTCGAATCGTTTTAAAGCAGGGGCAACTATACAGAGCATAGGTTAACAGTACTTGTATAGGGCGGTAAAAACCGTCGTCGTGGAAAGAACGAGAACGACAACGAGAAGCGTGAACTAGTGTTCAAAGAGGAAGGCCAGGAGTATGCCCAGGTCGTGAAGATGCTTGGTAACGGCCGTCTCGAGGCTCTGTGTTTCGACGGTGAGAAGCGTCTGGCGCACATCCGTGGCAAGCTCAGGAAGAAGGTCTGGATTAACCAGGGCGACATCATCCTTCTCTCGCTGCGTGATTACCAGGACGAGAAGGGCGACGTGATCATGAAGTACACCGCCGATGAGGCCAGAAGTCTCAAGGCCTACGGTGAGCTGCCCGAACACGCCAAGATCAACGAGACCGATACCTACGGCCACGAAGGCTTCGAGGACAACGTCGAGTTCGACGAGGACCGCGAGAGCGAAGACGAGAAGGAGATCGATGTCGACGAGCTCTAAAATCCTTCATCCCTTTGGATTCAACCCTGCAAGAGCCACTGGGGGTTCTTTTCGCCAGCCCCTCCTTTCTCTTTCATTTCTCAATGCCAAGCTATTTCCTTTCCGGGAAACCCGAGAGGCGTCCTTCCGTGAAGGATATTTCTTGCGTCAGGCAAGAGCTTGACGGTTGGTTCTTATCATTAGGCCATCTGTTTTCCGGGAGGGAATTGAGGAAGGCCTGGGACTGTTGCCTTCCCGCTTCGCTTGGGGACTTACTGCCACCCCAGTGCTCCTTCCAAAAGTCAGGGTATGAATCATGGGTAGGGAACTCTAGGGGTTCTGCATGATAGCTTCGATGGGCTCTTCGGTCCAAAGATCATGTTTATCGTGAGGGGCAACCTCGGGTTTCCGCAGAGAATTGGTTGCGACGCATATGAAGAGACCGACTGTACACAGCGCGTTTCGTGTTGGCAATTCTTTTGTCTGTTCCCTCTTGCTATTTGGTTCCTTTTTTTCAAAACTTGGATGATAGATTCATGACAAGGTTACGATAATACAAAAAAGTCTGAACGTACACCGGCTATATGTAAGCTCTTCGTATATACATTCCATCCGTAGTCCCTACAGTTGGACTCCGCAAGGCAGTAGACAGTAGATGCAAGTTAGCTTTCATCAAAGACGCTTTTCCGAAAGAAATTGACAATCTTCCGCGCGGCTTCTGTCCCTACGAGAGGACCTAGTTGCTCAACATCCATATTTGCAATCTCCGAAAGATTGCCCGTTTCAAGAATAAGTCGTTCAAGCACATTCGGTGTAACCCCCGGCACGGCTCTGAGCATATCCTGGGGCAGAAGATTAAAGGTACGGTGCTCTATGCCAGCTGCAGCCATGATATCACCGGAGTCAGCAATATCCATATCTAAACCGATCTGCACTGCTCGTATAGGGTCTGGCTCTTGGTTATTCTTCTTGAGTTCCGCGAAAATTTCCGCGGTCTGATAAGGAGATGATGACCAGATGACCTTCAAACGAGGAAATGCGAGCGTAAGCAGAACGAGGAGGTGCTGGGCGGACTTTGGGCTAGATGGGTTGACGAGTGAACTGCTGGCAGACAAGGTCGTGGTCGCAGTTCCGGAAGAAGAGAATCCATAATCAGTTAAGAAGGTTGTTCCTGGAGTTGTTGCGGACGCGAATGCATCAAAAGTAAACGACTTGTTTTGGTCGAATTCAATCAGGAGGAGAGGGTTTTTGTAATGCTGGAGCATCGTCTCTGCTTGGTTGTAGAGACGACCGTTTCTGAGGGAAGAGATCAAGTCACGAACTGACTTACGCTCAACGCAAATGTCCGGTGTAAGGATGTAATCGCCCACTGTTAGCTGACACGGGACAATGATCATATTATTACCGTGCAGTAGTGACGGGAGTGCGCTTCTGAACTCTCGTACATCCACCACGACTCGAGGAGGCGACGCAGTTGCAGCTAGCCGACCACCTCCAGCAATACGTGTGTTAACTGTGCGAAGGAATTGTTCTTGTGGATCTTCGAGACTCTTGTCGTGTGTGATAGTAATGGCCATGTTCTGTGTGTATCGTGTTAGAAGATGAATTCGTAGAAATGCTTGCAAAGAGTCAACTTACGCCCTTCTCTTTGATGAGTTTTGTGAATGAGTCTTTCTCGCGTCGGACTGCGCTAAGGTAGCGCTGTTCTTCGACGGATCCTCCGTAGTACATGAAGTACACTCGTACGTTCCGTCCAACGTGAGAACTGCGGTAGACCTCGACCCTCCGGATGAACGCTGGATCAGGCTCATACATGATGATGTACCGCGGCCGCACTTCTTCTAAGATATGTTCGTCCAAGTCACCATCATATGGATGTATTACAACCAGATCATCCATATCGCACAACTCAAAGAAACCATCCATATCCTCCAAATTGTCAATTATGATTTCCTCTTTTTGGATCTCCTCAATTTCTGTAGGTTGAATTTCTTCCAGCAAGTTCGAGACTTGGCCGGGTAGTTCAACATCTGTCTGGACACTACTATTTGGTACGCGGCCAGAGGCGGATGTCACTGCACCCCCACCACGAACCCGGCGCCGCTTGTTTAGAGGAGCTCGTCCTTGTTGGGCGGATGGTCCTGGTGAGTCTTGTTGTTTCCCAGCCTGTTGCTCGTCAGGTGTTGGCTTCGACGATAGATTTTTCGTCACATTGGACAGAGACGTTTTCCAGCTGAGGTAGGCCCGCAGCCTTCTGCGCATCATGATATCTGCAGAGCCCTTCTTAGTACTATTGGCAATATCTTTGTCTTCCTCGCTCTCGCCATCTATATTAGCATGCATTGTCCCCAGGTACTCTCGAAGCTGTCGGCAAGTTTTTTGGTCCGTGCACATGATCAATACAGTACTGTTCGATTCATCCACGTTGACTGGGTTGAGATATGCGTCATTTTCTATCTCTTCGAGTACTTCTGCCAGAACTTCCCACTTAGGTTGTTCCTCCAAGACAGGTTGAAGGGTAGTAGGGAATGCGTTCAATGAGGCGCAGGCCACGTCGTTGCTTATCTTCCCTTGATACGCTCTAGATTTTGCTGTTTGAAATAGAACGTGAGCTGCATCGAGGAACAGCCATGGTGAATAGTTATGCCTCGTCGAGCCGGGCGGAGGAGAGTGTGCAGTTACGATTGTATCCAGATATTTCACGAAGGACACAGCATCGTACGTCAATAAAGCACTGATACCAGTTTAGAGGCTAGCGATGAGCGAGGGTTTGTCTACCGAACTCACTGAAGGATTGCCCTGAGATCGCTCAGGTCGCTAACAATCTGCCTAGTCCTGAAAGTCACCCGATGCCATATAGGGTCCAGTTGTCGTCTGATCATTATGTCAAAGCTCCTATGCAGGGCACTGTCCAAGGTCCAGTCTGCCATGTCGAGGCCTGTATTTGCTTTCTTCAACTCTCCGATGCATATTTCCACACATTCAAGGACGGCATTCTGCATTTCACGCATCTTGTCGCTCATCGGAACCTCCAGCTCAATGACCTCAGCCTTTCTGTGGCCTTCAAGGGACTCGGCAACGGTGACATGAAATCGGGGCCATAATGAGGCTTTGCGAAGGAAAAGGTTGCGCATGGAATTGGCCAAGGGTGCGAACCCCGTTGTGAAAGGCTCAGGAGAGTCTGAGAATGCCTTCAGAAAACCAGTCTTGTTGATCTGTCTAAATATTCGAATGATGAAGGCTTCGGTCGAGGTTGCCAAAATCCTGAAATGTTAATTAGTAAATATCCGGTGTAAGGTTCAAGGCAGAGTTCTTTACTTGTCGGCATGAAGCACAACCATCCCCGTAATCTTCTCGGGATCAAGGAGCTCTGGTAAATATATGTTAGTAGGCTCCCACCACATAGCAAGCAGACCTATCTACATACTTGACAGTAGATCCACAACCAGTATCCTGGATGTCACACTCAGAATACCGCCTTGGGCATAGATCTTCTCTCTCATGGAAACCGTGGCTCTCTCAGTGTTGATCACCTTAAGACCCCTAGCCAAAGGGGTTTTGCTAATGGCGTAGTGCTCCGCCAGTGCTGTATGAGCAATTAGCGTCGGATTGCTTTACTCGAGGTGTTATGTCATGCCTTCCCCAATCCATTCGTTCTCTCGATCATCGGCACCTACTACAAGCACTAGGTTGTTCCCTGCAGCATCATAGAAATGTAAAAGGTTAGTCACTAAGCGCAAGAGCCCAAGGCCCCGGGCAAGGACGACCAATTCATCCTCGGAACGCAGTTCGGTGAAGATGTCCTGCTGATATTGCTGGAGTTGATGTTGTCAGACATACCGAGGGGACTTCCAGTGGATATATGCAATAATTCAAAACACTTACCAAAGGCAAGGACAGCTTCACCGGGACATTTGTACGTTCCGGCGGCATGAGGAGCCTCTTAACGCGACAAAGACATGACCAATTGTCGCGAAATGGGAAGGAAAGTGAGCACGCGGTCACGTGCCTATGATGTAATTCTGCGTCTTGTCGGGTCAAGGAAAATCATGAAATATAATCTGAATACATTGGCTAAATAGTAGTGCGGATTTCAAGTCAAAAGAATAGGGTGGCTCATTCTACGCATGAAAATCATATGAAAAACTGAGCCAATGGTGGATTATACATGGAATTGCTACATGGGAAAGCATATATGGAGTACAAAGAAGACCAATCTTTCCGCTGTCTTTACCCCATATGAAACTGCTACCTTACTAAATTCTCATCAAGGTAGTCAGTCTATCGAATGTAACTGTCTTATTTATTCAGCTCTTTTTTGCGTGCTTCAATCTCCTCCCTGGAAGCTTTGGGTGGCATATCTACAGAAGTCAGTTAAATGACATATTTGATACACGATCTACAAACCACCACTACTTACTGTCCGGGATCTGTGGCCCTTTCGACAGAAAATCCTGAGCAGTGGCCTTTTGTTGTTCATTCTGGTTGGAGCTATTGCCCGTTGGGGGGATGTTTGTAGTGTCAGAAGGTATGACTGGCATGTTCGGTGGAGTATATATGATTCAATGGATCTCCTTTTTAATAAGATTAATAAGACTGAGGGTATTAGTACTGGTGAGTGAAGATGTTATATGGGATGTTCTCTAGTGAAGTATGTACATGTCGGGGTTGGTTGTTTATATACTGAAAGCAAACGGGGGATGACGTCGATTGGAAATCAAGCCACCTGACAATTGACTTAATTCAACTTACACAAACCAACATTAATCTGCTCTTTTCGGTAGATATAAGTTGAAGCCACAGTAATAAGTGGAAAGATATCATAAGTATTAACCATAAACAATTGATTCGCGATAGATGAGTATATTAGTCTACCTTCTTTTCTTGGTACAGTACTCTACTAGACAAAACACCTTGTATAAATGGGCAAAAAAGCCAAGTCCCAATTCGAAAAAAGAGAGCCAAATAAAATAAAACTGAAATAAAAACATCTGTACCTTGTGTGTTTACACTTAAATAATGCCTTACATTCCCTCCTAGTTCCCCACTCGGGCCTTAAGTGGGACTGGAAATGGAGTTAGTGGTCCTCCTAACCAGAGACTTAGCGGTACTACTGGTGTGCCTCTCTCTTGTCTCTCCCTCTTTCTGCTACTTGACCTCTTCTCTTGACACACACCCACCCCCTCAAGGCTGATATCTCCAACAAGCAACAATTCAACCCTTCGTAAGCATACCCACTGCTCGTTCACGGCTCCAATATTTCTCCTTAGTTCACTTTCAGCCAATCTTCTAACCCTCGATCGAACGCCCGGGAGAAGTTGCCCCTCCCGCGAGTCTTGTCTCTTGGCCGCATCAGCGATTACCCGTGCCTGGAAGTCAAGTGCACATTTACCCTTCTGCCTGGAGCGACTTCACCGACTCCTGCAATGTGTCATAGAGAAGTTCCTTAAGAAACATCAACGGCGCTTCATATCCTCTAATCCGTTCCCGGTCTTCCTGAACTAGCTCCCCGCGGTCCGTCATGCCATCCATCCTCAGTGACGCCGACAAAGAAACCGTCAAGAGGACTGTCCCCAAACCTGCGAATAAGATCCACGCTGTAGCTGTCGCACGACTATATGTCGCTTATCCAGATCGTCAAAAATGGACATTCACAGGTCTCCAGGGTGCTGTCGTCCTGGCCAATGATTTAGTCGGGCGGACCTTTTGGTTGAAGCTGGTGGATGTATCGGTGCGTGACTGTCTATAGAGTATATGATAGATATATTGCTAACTGTTCCGTTCGTTCCGATTCACAGCCCGCTGGAAGAGGTGTTATCTGGGATCAGGAAATCTACGACAATTTCCCCTACAACCAAGACCGAACGTTCTTTCACACTTTTGAGTTGGAAGAATGTGCGGCTGGTCTATCCTTTGCTGATGAGAAGGAAGCTAAAACGTTCATCAAGAAAATACAAGAGCGGGAGAAAAATGCGAGCAAAGAAACCCGGCAGACACCTTTTGCATCCACGCGTGGCCAAGGCCCTGCTCCGATGACGAATGGCAAACATGGAGTCGGACGATCGATTTTCGGTAGCCTGCTAGGCCATCGGTCAACATCAGGGTCAAGTGCGCCTCCACCAGTCGCACCTGCAGAGCTTCCTGCTGCGCCTTCAATCCAAGTTGCTCCACCTCCACCAAGCAGTCCCCCGCGCAAACAGTTACCCTTCGATACTAGTGATCCTTCATGGAAAGGTCTTCTAGACGAACTCTTGCAGATGGGAATTACAGAAGATCAGATCGCGGATAATTCGGACTTTATCAAGGCATACATTGAGCAAAAACAAAGCAACGCTACCGATACTGCACCGTCTTCAGTTGAGGACAAAAGGGGCAAAGCTCCACCTCCCCCTCCTCCATCAGCGCCTCCTGCTCCTAAGCCGAGCACTATCAGCCCGCAACACACCGGTAACAGTACTGGTAGTGGTGGTCGACGAGGTGCTCCACCACCACCTCCGCCATCACGGAGGACTCGTCCTGAAGCAGAGGAAGATTCGCCTGCGCCCAATCGCGAGCCATCTCCTCCCAGAATGAGATTCCGAGCGCCGCCTCCAATTGCAGATGCTGGCAAATTTGCGCACAGTAATGGCCCTCCTCTTCCTGGTCGACAAAGAGCACTGTCAGGCGCGAACTCCGGGCCTCCTCCCCCGCCACGGCCTCCGAAGACCCCTATGGATGACAGCCAGCCTCGGTTTGGGGTGCCTCCGCCTTTCCAAGGGGAGCGAAAGGTGTCCGCTCCTCCAGCACCACCCAGCCGTAGTCCCGCACCTCCAGGGCCACCACCACGACCACCTCCCCGCACGTCAAGCCCTGCATTGCCGCCGCAGCTTCCTCCCAAGGTTCCGCATACGTCGGCCTCGATACCTCCTCCCCCGCCCCCGAGAAGTCCAGCGAGCCAACCCCCTCCACCACCTGTGCCAGCTGCTTCACGGCCTACACCTCCTCCGCCTGCGTCTAATGCTATGCCCCCTCCCCCACCGCCGCCTTCGTCAAGCGTTCCTCCACCTCCGCCGCCACCACCACCACCACCACCACCACACCCATCACCAAGCCCAAGCCCTTCTGCTCCCCCTCCCCCTCCCTCCTCGAGCGGACCCCCACCACCGCCACCACCACCTCCATCAAGCAGAGGTCCTTCGGCTCCTCCTCCGCCACCACCACCGCCTTCTTCCAGTATCCCTCCTCCGCCCCCTCCTTCAAGCAGAGGGCCCCCGGCCCCTCCTCCTCCGCCCCCAGCAGCCGGAAGTGGAGCACTGCCTCCACCGCCTCCACCGCCAGGAGCCGGTGCTCCCCCTCCACCTCCCCCTCCAGGCGGAGCAGCTCCACCTTTGCCTACACCTGCTGGTGGAAGGGACGACCTTTTGGCTGCTATTAGGGCATCCGGAGGCAAAGGAGGTGCAGGCTTGCGGAAGGTCAAAGATAGCGAGAAGAAGGATCGTAGCGAGGCGGCGGTCCCTGGGTCCGCTAATGAGTCATCCACGGCTTCAGCGGGTGGCGGAGCCGCCCAAGGCGGTATGGCAGGCGCTCTTCAGGCCGCTCTTGATAAGAGAAAGCAGAAAGTTAGCGGTAGCGGTAAGTTGGCTGTTTCCTGCCGATTGATCGATAGCGCATACTAATCCACCTCACAGATGACGAAAAGGATGATGACGACGATTGGTAAATTAGGAGTCTACTTCTCATTCTTGCTTCAAGTGTTGCTGTGGGTTAGACCGGTCTAGTTTCGTTTGATACCTACATATTGTAGCGTTGTTCGTCTTTCGATATCCAGCATTGTTCTTCGGCTCAGCAGGTATCGGTTGGATTGATTTCCCGTCAAGGTTCCTCCAGGTAGCAAAAGCTAAAATCTACAAACTAGACTGGGATTTGAAAGAAGCCGCTGTAGAGAGGTAGAAGTAGACGAAATGGTTTGTTGGGGTTGAAGATTTATATAGTTACGGAACATCATTGACCCGAAATGGTCCGCGCGGCACAAGTCAGTGCGGGAAAAAAGGAAGGCCAAACAGTGTTGCGGATTGAACAAGAAGGAGAACGAGACAGCAGTTCTTCTTGATGGTGGCTTGTTCATTCAGGCAAGTCCGAAATGCTATCTCCGCAACCCTTGAAACCAGCAGTCCCCTCAGCGTCGCTTCTCTGTTACCTACGCTCCCAGTCTGAGAATACCCATTTCTTCACATCAGCATGCGGAACCGCTCGAAAGCCCCAAGCTCATAACCAGCCGTCCCGTATGATTTGCCTGAGAAATTCATCTACGTGGACACGTACTACTCCGCTACGATGTCGCGCCACGGTGGATACAAGCATCCTTCCAGCATCCACCCTTTCTAGAGGCCGTGGTTCGCCGCGATGCCGAGCTTCGCCGACTCCATCTACGACCCCAGTCGTCTTGTTTTCGCGGGCTTCGCATACAAAGAGCCGCCCATTACTACGAAGGCTATTTGAATTGAGGCGCAACAGGGCGGCTGCGGATGCTAAACTCAACCGCACTGGCGAACCTACATTAGTCGATGAAGGAACGGAGGGCCTGAATTTCGGACGTGGGTTAGCGGCAAAGGCTTCAAACGAGTTGCGTCTGCGGTGCACTGAGTTTGATAACAACGGTAATGTTACGCTTGTCAATGGAGAGTTTAGGAAGAGTGAGCTCATTGCAAAGGTCGGTACCGTCTTATGGTTGGTGCAATACTACTTGAAATAACGTGAGAGCTAAATGGACTTAAAGTACGGCCTTCTTCCTCGAGACCTTCGCAAGATTGACTCTTCGACTTTGCCTCACATCCTTGTCCGGCCGAGCGCTATCCTCATCAACCTCCTACATCTTCGCGTGCTGATAAAAGCTGATCGGGTTTTGGTTTTTGATGCCTACGGATCAACCGATTCATATATGCAGTCGCTGTTCGTATATGATCTTGAGGGAAAGCTGCGCCAGAAACAAACCCAGGGTGCCGGAGCTCTGCCTTATGAATTCCGCGCTCTCGAAGCTGTCCTGATTAGTGTCACGGCTGGTCTTGAGGAAGAATTCAATGGGGTCAGGGAGCCCGTGGTGCGAGTTCTTCGAGCTCTAGAAGAGGATATCGATCGGGATAAGCTCAGGCATCTGCTCATCTACTCCAAGAGACTGGGTACTTTTGAGCAGAAAGCTCGGCTAGTGCGGGATGCAATTGACGATTTGTTGGAAGCTGATGATGACCTGGCCGCGATGTACTTGACCGAGCGTGCGGACGGTGTTCAAAGACAGGAACACGACCATCAAGAAGTTGAGATGCTTCTGGAGTCGTACCACAAAGTATGCGATGAAATTGTTCAGTCCGGCGGCAACTTGGTGACCGGCATCCGCAATACGGAAGAAGTGTAAGTGATCTTCTTTCTTATATATATGTCTACTTTCACGCAGCCTTGCTAATTTTCGTTTAGGGTGAAAGCCATCCTTGATGCCAATCGGAACTCGCTCATGCTCCTTGATCTCAAATTCAGTATTGGCACGCTTGGTCTTGCAACGGGAACCCTTTTCTCTGCTCTGTATGGTATGAATCTTAAAAACTTCATTGAAGAATCCGACTTGGGATTCGGAGCGGTCTCCGTGACATGTTTCGCCATCACCGCAGTTGTTTGCGTATATGGGCTAGCGAAACTGCGCAAGCTCCAGCGCGTTCGAATGTGGGGCGAAGCTGGCGCAGGTGGTACACCGATGGTTCCACTTCCCACTCGGCATGGCGCACTTACGGGACACCGATCAAATTGGCGAGCGGACTCGATTGAGCCAGTCTGGGGCAGCCTTCCAGGTGAAGGTCGTGCTGAGAGGATCAGGCGTCTCAAAGATGGTGCCGCGGCTGTTGCTGCCAAGTCTGGCGCCACTGAGCCTACAGCACAGAGAGCAGCAACCTTGAAGAACGCGGCAATCTCGCAGCCAAAGCAGGCCGATGACTGCGCAGCATAGCAGGGCTCTGCATAAAACAAGGCTACCTATACTGGGCATCAGTACTTCCCTGCTAGGTCCTTCTACAGTTCACAGGCCTGTCTCCGCTCTTGTCGGCTACGACCACTTTGTACTGGTAATTTGCTATGACCTTCTATTACTGACGTTTCTATCGCATGGTTAGGTGTTGGGTGGTCTCCTTGCTTTTCGTTTGATATCACCTAGACACGCCCTGTTCAAGGGTATAATGGTTAGTGTCTAGAGTCTCTCTTCTCATACTGATAGACAGGCTTCAGAGTTGTCGGCAATTCTTGGAGCAAGGATTTTCTTAATGTATTCATAGACTTAGATCGCTAGGAAATGCTCGCCTCTGTGTACATATAACACCACTCAATATACAAATCCATACTTTTTCAACTCGATTGTTCTGTTTCTACATTCAGCTGTTAGACAAGGTCATCCAACTGGCACGGCAATATTACTCTTACTGTATTTCTGGTTATATACGGTCTTTCATAATACAGATGCTGATAAAATATATATAGATACGGAGGATGAAGATTATACTTACAAATATAATAGCGGATAAGATCTATATAGTTTTTTAGGGTATATCACTTAGATAGAGACAGTATGAGAGCTTAAGCTTATGTGAATCCGGAGAGCCTATAGCTACAGGAAGGTTTGATTTTTATATCAGAGATATATAACATCTATCCCAATCAGATACAGTTAGAACTTTCCAGAGCGATAGAATATGGTCTATTGTTCGCAGTATAATGGCAAGTATCGCTGTTAAAATATATAAAATTATATTAACAACAATCAGCATATAAAATAAGACATACAAACTTTCCAGTATTCAGAATTAATTCTCTAGGGCCGAGAATATGCAACTCAATCCAGCAAAATATTTATTATATGTAAGATATAAAAACATACAACAGCCGGGATTCGCTGGTGGTCACCCACCCAACTACTAACCGGCCGGCGTGTGGCTTAAGTACGGCTGAGCGGACGGGAAGCCCTGTTTTCCACACCCTATGGTCGTATGTGCCTACATTGTTTGACAGAATGGAATATATAGTGCAGAAAACTGTCTTTTACCAAGACAAATATTCTCTCTACTAAAAGATATTAATATATACTTTGCACCTTCTCTGTTGGCGCAAAATTAGTTTGCCTCGCACAATCTCATCGCGAAATTCTACACGTGATCAAGTGAACCGAATTCAATATCAATGATGATAGTATTACAATAATAGGAGCATAGTTAAGATACATCAGATATCAATATACAGCCAGGGAATAACCATGGCATAAGGAAAAGGGGTACTAGTTCTCTGGGGTCGTAAATATCTCTCGTCTCAAAACGGCAATTCAACTATCTTAGAAGCGCTCCAAACCAATTATAAACCCAACCTCTATCTTTCACCCAGCAAGAGCAATAAAGAGGGAGAATTCCGAAAACTCTAGGCTCCGACCAGCGAGCAACGAAAGAACTGCGAGCCATGATTCATCTATTTCTAACAACGACAAAATAAAAGAGAATAGTGTATAATCTACCTAAACTCGCCATAGACATCACATAATCACCTAGGAATTAGACAAATGTCCTCGCTGATTACCCGGCCCCTGTCCTTTATGGATGCCTTTAGCCCGCTCAATCCATATCCTAGCAGCGGCTTCCACGCCTCCATCGCGTAAGCACTCCCTCTGAACCGCCGCCATTGCTCTGTCGACAGCCGAATCAGCAACCGGGCCATCATTTCCATCGGAAACAGATTGCCATTGGCTCCGTAAGCGCCACTCCTTTGTTACTCGTTTCCGGCCGCCGAGGACACCCATGTTGCGGGTACTGGGGATACGAAGGAGCGTCTTTTCGACATCGTATCCGAGTTCCTCGGCGATACTGACTGTCTTCATAGTAAGAGACCCATACATGGACTTATAGAACCCAGCATCAGTCTGCGCCTCTTGTTTCGCCTTCCGGAGTGCCTTCAAGTCGCCCGTTGCCGGCTGATCAGCAACTCCATCCTCACGCTGAGACGCCTCATACCGAGAACCAGACTTCAGCCCCTTAGGTGGCGGATAACGCATCTTCGCGCCCGAAAGCGCATGCGAACAACAGGGTATAGCAATAAACGGCAAAGGCTCCCCCGGACAAGCAAGGGCAGCCATAAGCGGGGTCCAAACAGTCAACTCATCAGCATGATTCGAAATAACAAAAGTATGCCTATCAAACAAGCCCGAATGCGTCTCCACGCTTAGATCCGGCATCTCGGACTCTTTCATCACATCCGAGAAGGGCTTGGGAATATAGATTTCCTCCCTGAGCTGCGCCTGCACGAACTTGGGGAGAATCTTCCACGTTTTCCGCTGGCGGGCGTCGAAGCCCCAGCCCTTGTAGCCTTCCATGAGAAGCACGTAGACGAGCACGCCATTCCCGCATGCGACGTCCACGAAGCCGGGGAAGTTGGCGTCGTAGGATTCCGGGCCGTCGGCGTTGCGCTCTGAAGCGGGGACGGCACCGTACATGCTTCGCCAGAGCTCGATGAGGAAGGCCGTTATTGCTAGGTCCTCGAAGACGTGCTTGGATGGTTCGGTGCCTTCGGCCCAGTCCTCGCAGAGGCTGGAGGCGTATTTCAATTTGAGCCGCGAGTAGGTGTTTTGCACTAGGTGTTGGGGAATTATGTTGTCTTTGGTGGGGTTGTTATTGCCTCCTTCGGGGGATTCAGAGAGGCGGGTGTTGCGTGCGAGGCGGATCTGGGTGTTTAGAAGGGAGAGCAGGGTGCGTTCCAGGCGGGTGGGGATTGGTTCTTCTGGGTAGAGGAGGAAGTGGAGAGATAGGGTTCCTGAGCCTGTGGTAGGTTCTGGAGACTCTGTAGGCTCTGTAGGGTTGTCTGTGAAGTCGTAGAGGTAGGCCAGAGAGCGAAGCAGAGGGTGGTAGAAGGGGATATCCTCCTTCGACGCTACATGGGGCGTATAGACGGCTAAGAAGCGTCTCAACCGGAAGTCGTCACTTGCATCGGCTAGCTCTGCTTCATAAAAATGGCAGGTCTGCTCTAATGGCCGGTCTAGGTTCGGATTCCTGGGAATCAGCCGCCTCACCACCGTTCTGGTTAGGTTGAAACCGGTCACTTCTTTGGCAGCGATGGGTTCTACACTTTCTTCAGTGTCTGGGGTAGCTTCCACATTGTTGCTCCCCGTCTGCGCGAAGGACTGTTCTTTCTGCTGTGGCGTACTCAAGACGCCTTCGCTATCATAGAGGATATCTGCCCGGAACAGATGACTTGAGTTTATGTTGATGTTTCCCAGAAGAAAGACGGTTAGATCCTTCATAACCTCTGGTATGAACGGTAGGTCGTCTTCTATCAAGTCTCTGGATGTCACCCATTCTTCTGTGGGAGGATCACGAAGGATCGATGATGGCTCGAGCGTCTCTGATAGAGGTTTGCCAGAGAGCTTCGTCACGTCTCTGACGGTCTTATTTCTATTATTTTTCATTGTGTGCTCTTTCTGTAGTAAAACAGACAGGCTTTCTGCAGACTTGTAGGTGTTGATTTGTTGGTCTCTGCTGCATCTGCCACCTGCTCGAATGTAGCTCGGGTGAAAGTATATCCCAAGTGCAGTACATTATAGCCTTTTGCTTTCCGTATCGATTCTACGACAATATCTCTAATCGTTCTCAAGACATCATTGGCTGGAGGGGTCAGATTAGTCATTGGGATTGTGATGATGTAATCTGAGGATTCCGCGCTTTCTGGACAATTGATACTCACAATTGAGTACACAGGTCAGGTGCACCTTGGAAAAAGTCGGGCGCCCGCCCCACCGTTCTTGGCAGCTTCTAGGGTGCACCTGACTTTTTAAATACTATACGACATACCACGAAATTTCATTTCAACTTTCCCTTCTATTTTCCCAATGTCAAATAATCTATCCCACTTTGCAAACTGCTTTAGAAGTACTTGTTAACCAGTTGACAACTGCGTACATCAATAAATTATTATGGATTCAGAAGTATCTTTATATAATTTTGGTGACGAAGGCACATCTTCGGAGGTTGACTTTATTGGAGAGGTAAGAAATTAAATAAGTTCCAGATGCAAAAACAAACCCACTCCAAACATTATATCTTGAGTACATGGACGATCTGCCTGAATATCCTAGGACAGACCCAAATGGATATTCTTATATTGTTGCTGTTGATGGCCGATCACAAGAGGAGGCAGAAAATTTAGTTCAGGGTGTAAGTACTTTTTAGTGATTTATAACTACTTATTAATCAATTTATAGATCTAATATTCTCGGGCAAGTACTCGTGGAGTAAAAAAGAATATCAACTCAATATTTTTAAATTCCTCTGTAAAGAAATGGACATGGAAATGCTCTGGCGCTTTGATATGTGAATGTCTAAAGCCAAGTCTTCGTACTTTACATCATACTTTTTTAGATGAAGCAACATGGGCGGAAATACAGAATATTCGAAAGAATATTGATCTTGTTGAGAATGATATTCCAAAGCGAAATGCATATAGGTAAGTGCTTTCTAAATACTTATTAAATACTGACTAAGTACTTATAAAACAGTCTTTACCTTTCACAGAAAGCCTTCTTTCAGAAAGGACATGCTTGCCTTGAAACATTGCCTACCTGCTCACCCAGGTTCAAGCGTCATCTCTACCCTGTAAGCAGTTTATAAGTAGATTCTGAGTAGCTACTAATCAGATTAAAGGATGTGAATCGCGGTTATCACCCTTATATTGGATGCGTAAATGCTTCATCCAGCTTTCTATAGAAGCATTACTATTCCTCAGTTAAGGGACATACCTCTATTGATCTTGAGTTTCTGGAATATTATTCAATAAATCTATTGTACCGTCTCAAGAAGAATGTGGTGTCATTAAACCCTTAACAACACGGCGAAAGTATTGTGGTAAGTACTTTACAAACACTTATAAAGCAGTTAAAGAGTACTTATTTTTATAGAATTTTATCATCTCCAAGGACCTGGTAACCTGGAACATAAAAAGTGCAGTGTTATATTTACTGCACTAGTACCAATTAATATTCGAAGCTGTCCCTTTGTGGCTTTTTCATCTCATGGAATTCATCAACATCCACCTCCGCACAAGCCACCAGAGGTAATACTTAAAGGGATTGAAAAGATTATCAGACAGATGAGAAATCCCAGCCTGACATTAAGTATGTATACAAAGTGTTTTATAAGCAGTTTCCAATTACTGTATAACTAGTTATTAACTAATTATTAGCTCAATTCTTGCGGAGTCCAGAGCTTGAGACATTTTGCCGGCAATATAATACGTCAACACCTGCTGAAATTCATGTCTCATTTTCAAATACTGATCGTATCTCTGCAATTATTCAAAAACAGCGTCTTCTTTCTTATCCAGCTGGCCAAATTTAAATGAGGTGATATATTTATATAACACTGATCCATTTATAAAGGTAAGTTCTTTGCTAACTGCTTAATTACCATTTAATAACTTGTTATAGGATTATATCCAAGAGAAATATCATGACCCTGATGGCATCTTGATTCTATGTGCCTTTAAAGAACAGATTAAGCTTTTGACTACATTAACCTCTTTTGAAGTTGATATGTCCTATAAGCGAATTCGACAAAAGGGAATGAACGAGGTTGTATTTGCAACCTTTTTACCTGATCATGGAAAAAGTAAATACTTAATAATTGCTTGATAAGTACTTATTAACCAATTACTATAGTTATTACGCTCTTTCGGGTTTTCACTGATCAGGAAACAACAGAAGGCTATTATCTTTTATTTAAAAGAGTATTTACTCTTGTAAAAAAGATAACTGGCCAGCCTGTTGAATTTAATCAATATACTGGTATGTAATCAGTTATTGAGCACTTACAAACTACGTATTGACTACTCAGGTCTTGGTCAATATCTTCATGAAATTGACCCGTCTCACCGACCAATACTTTGGCACTTACAAAGAATTATTATATTTTGCCGAGTTCACTTTTTCCGCACAATTACTGAAACAGTTGGAAGCCATATAAAAGTTCAGGTGTATGGAGTCGAATGGCTGGCTTAATTGATTGCAAATCAGAAGATGATTATGACCAACTTTGTAATTTATTAATTGGTAAGTACTTTTGAACTGGTTAATAACTGGTTAATAACTATTTAGAACATGAAAATGAAAAGGTCCTGGTATGGGCAAAACATAAAAAGACTCCTGTTCTTAAAGCTGGGCTTAATAGAAATTGTTCCAACATCCCAGTTTTTATTTATGATTCTATTCGGAACCATACCAACTCAGCTGAGCAGTCACATCATAAGGCTAATGCAGCAGGAAGGCGATTAACACTAACAACAGCAATACAAAAGCAAGTACTTTCTAGGCATTTAACAATTGATTAAGGAATAGTCACTAGAACTATTTTCTTAGTTCTGCAAAGCTGGATAAACAAGATATCCTTCAATATATAAATCGCACTCACTTTAATATTCATCATTCATATCGAACATCAAACATGGAGACAAATTATGGAAGACACATGGCCGGTGACGGTAGAATATATGTATCACCTGTGTGTTTATTTTAGCCGCTTTTCAACTGCTTACAAACCACATCAAAACTACCTAGAATCACGGAAACGCCGTCGTTCATCAACATATTATTCGTCAAATTCTGAGCCTGAATTAATACAAAGGAGATCTCAGTCACAGCCTCGAGGTCGAGGCACTAGTCGGTAAGCGTATTTTAAACCACTTTATAAGCGGTTACTAAGTACCTGATTAGCAGTTCAATATCCTCCTCTCACAGCCTTCGTCGGGTTTCTTCACAAAATATATTAAATTTTGAGCAACAACGGCAGAGCTTAGAGCTTCGAGACCTTGAGCTTCAGTTAAAGGAAAAGGAAGAGCGGTTACGAGAGAAACAACTTCAAAATGAGGGAAAAGAGCTAGAGCTTATGGAAAGGCGAGCAAGGTTACAAAATCTTAATCATACAATGCTCTAAATATATAATAATTTAGTGGTTATCAATTGGTTTATAAGTACTTAAAGCCTTATGGAGCTAGGTGATACTAAGAGCGTCATGTATTAGGATATATATGTAACATTGATGTACTCCTACCTCTCTAATCTAAAATATTTGCGCAAAAAGCGCTTTAATGTTGACTTTGAGACGCCTTCGGCCTTCGATGAACCATTGAAAATATATAGCATTTAGCTATAGGACTGAGCTTTTCAAGCCTACGAGAGCGACCGCCTGATCCTGAAGCTTTGCGTTGTTGAAAGCGACCGCGTGTTCGGTAGACAGTGGAGCGCGCAATCTTGAATTTCTGAGGAAGTTTAGTGGCATTTTCCCCCGTCTCTAGGCTTTTAATAGTGCAGAACGTTGCTCAGTAGAAAGATCAGATCGAGGCCTCCTATTTCCACTAATTTCGGTTCCAAAAGACCTCATTTGGTTGAGTGGCGAGCTTTTGAAATTGTTGATGTTTTTGACGCGGTACTCGTCGCGGGTCGGTGGTTGCAATACTTTTGACCCACTATTGTATGTTGGAAGACGGAGCTTATTTTCGAGTGGATGTGTGTTAAATCATAAGTCTCTGAACTACCCGGTACATAGATACTGACTATTGGCGGATGACAAGAAAGAATTAGCAATTGAAATTGAAAGGTACACGATGCAGATTTCTCCTGTACCGAATGACTATCTGGATGATCGCGTCCACTTATGGCGAGCTTTGTGCTTTGCATGCTCAAGCAAGGTTTTCCTGCGGCTGATGTATCGGACATTCCCACCCCGTAACAAAGGTCCACATTGGTGCATATTTGATGATGCTCTTACCTAATGGTTACTCCTTGTGCATACGTATGTTTGCTTCTTCTCAGCTCCCACCTTGATGTTTGTCGAACTGAGGACCTTTGGTGTTTACCTTCCCATCGCTCATGCCTACTGATAATTCTTAGCTAAATCGCCGGGGACACTTATACCTTAGCTTTTGGGCCAAAAAAGCTGGGAATGGCCTTGGAAATAGGACACGCCTCCTAGACCGTCTATTTCATCTGCATGGGCATTTATGCCAATCATTTATCGCCCCACATGTTTCCACAAATCACGAAAATCCCGTAGAGACAAGCTGAACATAAAGCCTGATCTGGAGTCTAGCGAGCATTGGTGAAGGATCTATTGCTTCGTGCAGATTCTAGGTTCTTGGCACCCCCAGGACTCCAATTATTGGCTGGTTCTGGAACGTAAAAGATGCACTGTCTTACCGCCATGTTTACAATGTGCAGAATGCTGGAACTTGTTCAAAGTTTACGAAGCTGCCTCTGCTGATCGGATCTTTCTTCATTGGCTGCCCCTTGCGAATTCTCATTGACACAGTGACAGGGATGCAGTATGTGATGTGGAGCATTGGGGTTGGCGGTAAAGTGGAGTGTGTATATAGAGAGGTCAACCCCAGATTCCCCCTCGTTCGGATGGTTTTTGCTTGCTAGAATTGACTTGCTACTTTCTACCTTTGCTTTGTGAAAAGAAATTGATCTTGTTTAATTTTGTCATGGGAGATAATGGTACGATCCTCGAACCTTGGATGCCTCCCAGGGCACCTCGAGCACTGCCTCCTGGGAAAGGTAATATTTATCCCTTGGGAGAGTCACACGTACGTCGCACTCTTTTTTCCTTTTTTTTTTTTTTTTTT